>NW_027397080.1:14056926-14104289 GCF_003265705.2 Callorhinus ursinus | reverse complement strand
CCTGGAGCCGCCTTTCCAGGCCTGCCCCCCCCCCCCGCCCGGGCCGCCCCACACCAGCTTTCCCCACAGCTTCGCTCAGCCGTCGGTACTACCAGCTGGCGTGCCCAGAGCAGTGACCATGCTCCAGGCTATGGGCCTTGTATGACTGTCTCATTTAATACCCCAACAGCCCTGGGGGAGATTATTATCCGCATTTTACAGAAGAGGAAATGGAGGTTCACAGACCTGAAGCTCCTGGCCGAGGTCACTAGGCTGGGAAGTGGTCGAGCTGGGATTTGAACCCAGGTCCTTTGTGTGATGTCAACTCTCCCCGTCCCGCCCACCCCTCCCAGGTTAGGGGCCCCTCCTGCACGCTCTTGTGTGTCCCCCAAGCATCTGCCTGACCGTTTCTTCATCTCCCCATCGGGCCTGGGCTGTGAGACCCCCACGGCCACCCTGGGTCACACCTGCCTCTGATCCCCAGGCCCTGCGTAGGGCCAGGCCTGGGGAGGACGCTTGGCCAGGGAACATCCCCCAAGGAGTGGGGGCCGCAGCCCCACTGACTGCTGAGCCCCTCCCTCTCTCTCCCTCTCCTCCCGCCACCCAATACCTCAGTAAGCAAAGCCTTTAAACCAAAAACAATTTTACAGTTCATTTGAGTTAATTTCAGCTGCTCTTTCTGGAAACCATCTTCCCCAAACTGTCTGCAGAGAAGCGCACAGCCTCCCTGGCAGGCCCCCTCCCCGCCCTCCCTCAAGGCGGTGTCCTGCTTCCAATCGCAGGAGGTGGACGCAGGTGGGAGGGTGGAAACCTCTGGAATTCAAGTCAGCATAAACTATGTGCTGGACACTGGGGGGTGCAGTCCCCGCCCCCAGGGAGCCCACCGGATAATGAGGAGCCCAACTTTAAACAAAGCCACACAAGGTGCGTGTAGTGAGTGTTGAGCTATAATGTCAGCCAAGCAGAAGTCTGACAATACCAATTGTACAACCCTGGCAATTGGGTAAATCTCTTGGGGCCTCAATTTTCTCATCCATACAATGGGCGTGGCGAGGCCCCAGCGAGTTGTGTAAGACCCTCAGCCGAGCCCCGAGTGCTTAGTGGGTGTTTACTGTCCATCACAGGCTGCACTCCTTTGCTAGGGCTCCCCTAACAAGATACCGCAGCCTGGAGGCTTCAGCAACAGAAATGTATTCTTAGTCTGGAGGCTAGCCTTCTGAGATGGAGATCCAACAGCATTGATTTCTTCTGCGGCCTCTCTCCTCGGCCTGGAAGCAGACATCTTCTCAGGCTGTCTTCACATGGTCTTCCTTCCGCCCGTGCATCTGTCCTCATCTCTTATGAGGACACCAGTCATACTGGAGCGGGGCCCCCCATGGGACCTCATTTTAATTTAATTCTCTTGTTAAAAATCCTGTCTCCAAATGCAGTCACATTCTGAGGTACTGGGGGCTAGAATTTCAACAAGAATTTGGAAGGAGAGGGAAATTCAACCCATCACAGTACCCATCCAAGAGAATTGAGTGCACATATCCACAGATCACTTATATATCCCGAGAAACTTTAGTTATAATAGTCAAAAAAGAAAGCAACCTGAATGCCCACCTATGAGAGAATGATAAATTGTGGTCAACCAATAAAAATAGAACTACATAGCATTTTAAAAAAATGAACAAGCTAGGGGCGCCCGGGTGGCTCACTCGTTAAGCGTCTGCCTTTGGCTCAGGTCATGGTCCCAGGGTCCTGGGATCGAGCCCCACATCAGGCTCCCTGCTCAGCAGGAAGCCTGCTTCTCCCTCTCCCACTCCCCCTGCTTGTGTTCCCTCTCTCACTGTGTCTCTGTCAAATAAATAAAATCTTAAAAAATAAAAAAAGAACAAGCTACTCATGCACACAAACTATATATGAATATCACAGACAAGGTCAGCAAAAAATGAGAAATCAGACCAAAAAACAAAAAACACTTCACGATTCCATTAATACGAACTCATCAATGGGATAGAAGCCAGAATAACAGGTATCTCTCAGGGTTGGGGTGTTAAGTAAGAATGGGAACAAAGAACCTTCTAGGGTACTATAAATGTGCTACATGTTGATCTGGGAGGGGCTGCATAGACACACACAGCCACACACAGCCACACAGGTGCTCGCCACCCTCTCGGGGCTCTGACCATGCTTCTTGCCTTGACTTCTTGACTTACCATAGAGCTGTCTCTATCAGCTCTCGCTGTGCAGCGGACCAGAAATTTGGTGATAAATAACAACCATTTCTTTACCTCCCAAGTCTATTGGTTGTCTGCGCCATGGATCGGGTCTAGGCTAGCTCCGCTTCTCTCAGAGGCTGACCCTCACGGGGTTGTGGTTGGCTAGCCATGCAGATGGTGGCGGAATGATCTCGGCTGGCTTCACTCACACAGCCGTGGTAGCTGCTATCAGCTGGGGGACCTCCACTGTCCTCCACCTGGGCTCTCATGCCCGCAGTCTGGCTCATGTTCATTCCCAGGTGTCCAAGTACAGCAAGAGAAGAAGAAACCCCTCTGAGCAAGCACTTGTAATAAGGAAGGTAAAGAGTGTAACATAGTAATTGGTACATGGTTATGCTAAAACGTTAGCTCCTATTATTGTTCTCATCCATACTATTATCCCCAGGAACTTTTTTTTTCTTTTTTACACAAGATGGAAAGGATCCAGGAGATTTCTAGGACCCTACTGTCTGAGACACTTGTTATGGGATTTCAGGCGAGCTATGTAACATACCAGCCCCCATTGCCATTCCACACAATGAAGTAACTCACTTTTTCCACATTACCAGATTTTATCGCTTTACCAAGAGAATGTACTTGTACCAAGAATGTACCAAGAGAATGTAGATCAGTTGGCAAAGTAAATAAAACAATAAAATCGATTAATTTAATAAAATGTGAAAAATAGTAGACCAGGTGGCATTTAGGGTCCCTGTAAGTCCTACCTGTTCTGGGTCTTGCATTCAGGACTTGAGGACAGAGAGAGCCAGGCAAGGTGGTTAAATGAGAAGTGAGAATAACACGGGGCGGCTGGGAGAGGACCCTGACCCTAAAGAGTGGTCAAGAAGAATGAATGGAGCATGCCACGCCTTTTGGCTCTTATGATACTCTCGCAGACACACACGCTGGCCCACCTGTGCTCAGGCTTTGGCCCCTCTGAGCCCTGATACCCAGGCTCTCACCACCTTCACGCATCACTTTGGCCATATTGCCGTTGTTTGAACTTCTTGACTTGACCACAGTCCTTCTCCCTCCACCTTCTCACATGCTGTGCTCTTTGCCAGGAATACACAATATCACTCAGAGTCCTAGCGGGTAGTCAAAAACCTGCTGAAACCAGTTTAAACAAAATAAATTAACAGGGGGATTAGTTGGTTCATTCACCTGACAAATCCAGGAGTGGGTAGCTTCAGGCATGGCTGGATCCAGGGACTCAAATGATATCATTTCAGAACATGGTCTTGCCATCTCTTCTGTATGGGCATCGTTCATAGTCTCTCCCCTTTAGGTGAGAAATGGATACGGATGGCGTCAGGCTTCTGTCCTACTGGCTACACACCCCTCTTTCCTGACAGTTTTAGCCAAGCCTCTGATAGGATTCTCATTGGCCTGAATTGAGTCATCGGCTCACTCCTGAAACAGTTGTAGCCAGGGGGTGAAGTTAATGGAGGGGTAGCAGCCAGGATGGGTCAGCCCACCTGCGTGGACTGAGAGTGCGCAGAAAGTGGTGTTCAAAGGCAAACTGGGGGTGATCTTACCAGAAGCAGAAGGATGAATGTGTAATTCTTCTAACATCCCTGTAAGGTAGGTGTAGGGTTTTTTCTTTTAAGATTCTATTTATCTATTTTAGAGAGAGAGTGTGTGCGTTAGTGGTGGGGAGGGGCAAAGGGAGAGGGAAAAGGAGAAAAGCAGACTCCCTGCTGAGCACAGAGCCTGACTCTGGGCTCCATCTCAGGACCCTGAGATCACGACCTGAGCAGGAACCAAGAGTCAGATGCTTAACCGACTGTGCCACCCAGGGGCCCCAAGGTATGTGTTTTTTACTCTCAATGTTAGAGATGAAGAAAGCGAGCCCAGTGAGATTAAGAGTCCCAAGGGCACACAGCCAGGATGCAGCAGAGCTGACATTCCCATCCAGGGTCACTTCTCAGTCCAGACTTTTCTCCAAACCACTATATTCTCCTTCTTGTGAAACATAATCACATGGGAAATCATGACGTCACACACATATGCACACATACCTAAACATAATCTAGCACATGTTTCTCAATGCCTTCAGACACACATATACACACACAAACACTATCACGTGTACACACTCATCTGCGCATTCACTGTCACACTGCTGTGTGTGGACGCGCACTCACACATACAAATATACATTTGTGTGCACTCAGAGGAACTCACACGATCATCCACATTCACATTCACTCACACACCTGCACACACGCACACGCAAATACTCTCATGCTCCTTCAAAAACACTCATACATTTACACACATACGCTTGCACATGCATGACCTCACACAGATATTCTATCCTCACACACACATGCACACAGATACGTGTGCATAGCAAGGGCACGCACGAGTGCACACACATTCTCTCACATACACACATAGGCTCTCACACACATTTGCATATCTGCGCGCACGCGCGCACACACACACACACACACACACACGCTCTTAGAAACACTCTCCTATCCCAGCGCTCACACACCCACGCACAAACACATACGCCAAGTTCCAGATGTGCACACACACAAGCCCTCGCATGCCCAAACATGAGTGCAGAGTTGCCCGTGCCCGCCTCCTGCAGTCCACTGTGAGCCCCGGGGGACCGAACCCTGCCTGGCCTGTTCATCATGGGACGCCCAGCCCCCATCACAATGCACAGAGTAGGTCCTGGTGTCCTCACTTTTCCGGAAGAACGAAGCCGCCCGACCCTGCCCTCCCTTCCCGGAGGCTGTGGAGAGTCAAATACAAACAACAGCCCCGTCTCTCCTTCAGCTTTCCTTGTTCACCCCTTCTTTCCTCTCCCTCACCCTCTCCTCGTTCCTTGCCTCTATCCCATAATACCACCCCCCCATCCATCCCTCTCCACCTTCCGATGCTAATTAAATGATACCAGGGAATGCATTTCATTTGCATTTCGTTCAAAAGGGCCACAGAGCAGCAGTGCGTGTTCATTAAACAGCTCTGTGTAGAGGGACGTAATGAACTGGTTTTATTACAACCGTCGTCTCAGCCCAGCCTGGGAACGAATTATGTATTCAGTGGGCGGACAGAGACCACAAACCTGAGTGCCTGGGCGGGAGGGGTGTGCGGAGGGCAAGGGGGCACTTGGGGAAGGCCCCGGGCTGCCCTGGCTGGGGCTGGTGTGTGGAGGGGAGACTGGGCCATTACTGCACTGTCCCCCGAACCTCCAAGGGCAGAAATCCCTGGGGCTTTGACCAGAGCCACCTCCGAGATTGCTAACCTGGGGGCCGAGAGCTCCTGGGGGTGCTTGTTGCCAGGGGCCCCTGAGTCTGCCTATGTGCCAAGCGCTGTGTGTAGACGGAATCACTGGCCCGGCCCGTAGCCGAGCTCCATCGTATTACACGCGTGTGCTGTCGTGATTCCAACCACAGAGAGAGCTACGGAGCATTTCCGCATGCCGGTGGCCTCCGTCCACGGTGCCTGTCCCCTGTCGCCGGATCTCCTAGTGGAGGCTGGGGCAGTGACAGTAACAGCAACTGCCCTCCCTGAGCACCTACTGTGTGCCGGGTGCTGGGCTTAGTGCCTGACCTGGATCCTCACCCCACCTCCTGGGGGTAGGTGCGCCTATTACCTCCATTGTATGGGTGAGGAAACTGAGGCTCAGAGAGCTGGGTGCTGTGTCCGAAGCTGCCCCTGCCTGGATGCGGCAAGGGGAGGATTTGGTCTTAGGTCTGCGGACACCACAGCCTCGCCGGGGCTCCCTGCCCCCTCCCACTTAGATGGACAGTGCACAGCTAATACTTGTATTAATATTTTTTAAAATGTGCCCTTACATTCCAAATGTTCTGACATCCATTAAGGGATTTCTGTGTATCCAGCTCTATTCTAGACCTTTACACATATTATCTCATTTAATCCTCACACAGACCCTACGTGGAAAGCATTAATATGACCCCACCTTACAGATGAGAAAACCGAGGCGTGGAAAGGTCAGGTCACTTCCTCAATGCACATCCGTGACACAGGCCACGCAGGGATTGAATCTGGTGGTCAGGCCTCCAGATCCACACCTGGCCTGGCTCTGCCCCTCCTAGAGTGGGCATATGGTTTCACCTATGTGTTCATTTCCTATGGCCGCTGTAACAAAGCACCACAAACTTAGTGGCCCACACGATACAAATGAGTTCTGGAGATCAGAAGTCCAAACTGGATCTCAGTGGGCTACGGCTGAGAAAGCCTGCAGGGCTCTGTTCCCCTCTGCAGGCTCCCTGGAGGAACCCGGGGGTTCCCTGCCTTTTCCGGCTCCCAGAAGCTGCCTCTGCTCCTTGGCTTGCGGTCCCTCCCTCCATCCTCGAAGCCAACAAAAGCAGATCAGATCCTACCCACATCGCACAGCTCCGACCCCTCCTTGCCTCCTCCTTCCCTTAAGGACCCTTGTGTTGGCACTGGGCCCACCTGGACAATCCAGGCTAAATGCGGTACTTTAAGGTCAGCTAATTTGCATCCTTCATTCCATCTGCCACCTTAATTCCCCTTTGCCACGTAGTATCGCCCAGTACTGCGTCCCCAAGTTCCAGGGACCAGGGCGCAGACATCCTCGAGGGTCATTATTCGGCCTACTGCAGTGTAACAACAGCTGTCCTCTAGGGAGGACCTACTATGTGTCCCGCACCACGCGGGGGCTTTACCCCCCTCACTAAACCCTCACAATGAAGTGAGGGTGGGACCACCACTCCCACTTTACAGGTGAGAAGACAGAGGCTCAGGAGACAGAGAGGCTGCTGGGACTTCTCAAGGGTCAGCCTAGGTCTCCAGTGGTCTTCTGGGGTCTGATAGGTCTGACTGCAGAGCCCCCACCTCCCTGCATTATACCTACAGAATGGAAGAGGGGGGTTGTTTTCATTTCTAATCAGATCTGGGGATGCTGGAGATGACTTCAGGAGAGATTGGAGCCGGCTGGAGTCCCTGGGCCCCATCACAATACTTCCCACTCCTTCCCGGGCTGGTGGTCAGGCCCTGCCCTAGCCCCATCAGACCCAGGCCACCTGAACTAACTAGGCCAGTGCCTCCCCAGACCCTCATTGCTTTATTAGAAATTAGATGCACAAAAGAATTCTCCTGACCTCTGGATCACAGCAGAACTTTGGGCCCCAGAGGCTCCTTTCTCTGCCGAGGGCCTTTTCCAGAGGCAAGATGTGTTAGCTCATTAGCGGGAAAGGAGGTGCACTGCCAACAACTCCTAGGCATATGAGCCATCTGTGCCCGGCGCCCTGGCACACAGCCCAGCCAGTTCTGCCAGTGGGGTCTCCTCATTCTCTTTCCTGAGCTGCAAAGACGGGGAGCCTGTAAGATGGACAGAGCCTGCTCTGTCTAAGGGCAGTCAGGTGCAGGGGGAGGAAACGGAAGGAAATCTAGGTGGCAGACCTGAAGGAGGTGATCTAGGCAGGGAAAGGGAAGTCTCAAATGGGCTAGAGGGGAGAGTTCAACTTTCCCAAGCACCTAACTATGTGTCAGGCACTCAGATACACCCCCTAGCTCAAGCTGCATCACTTTGGGAGGCAGATGTTGTCACTAACGCTACTATGTGATCGTGCCCATCTTGCAGATGAGAAAATCAAGGCCTAGACAAGTTAAATGACCTGCCCAAGGTCACACAGTGTGTCCATGGTGGAGCAAGGATTCAAAGCCATGCCCCCGGGGACCCCTAAGTCCATCTTCCCCCTCCCAACCACAATCTAGGTTTGCTCCTCACTGCATGGGGCTCCCCTCGGCCCCTCTACCTCTGCTGCCTCACCAGAGCCACCGGGCCACCTCCCGGGAAAGAGAAGCCTCAGTAAATCCCAGCCTTCAGTGAGGATGGGCCAAGATCCGTCCTGAGAAGCGAACATTTCCCGGCAGAGCAAATCACAAGGTGCAGGAACCACCCTCCCTCCCCAGCAAGTTTGTAAATCAAGCCCTAGACCTGGATTTGCAGCACCTGTTTCTGGGAAGTGAGGCAGGAAGCAGGGGAGAAATGCAGGGAGAAGAGCAGAGCCCCAGTCAGGCCCTGGGGGGCTTCTGGGCTGGAGGGGAGAGGCACAGCATGGCCACTGAGGGACCATGGCCCCCACCTGTGCCCCCAGGGGGATGGGCCAGATGCTTCCGGGGCTCCTGCCGGGCCCAACTTTCTGTGGGTCCCTGACTCCGGGGGCCAGCTGGAGCAAAGGGTCTGGGCTCAGGGATGAGGCTGGGCAGGGGCCTTGGGGTCGGCAGCATCTCTGAGCTAAGCCCTGGGTGGGGGCGATTGGGAAGAGGGGGCTGGTGGCCGCTGGGGACAGGCCCAGGGGTCGGTGTGCCCGGCGGGGGTCCTGGGCCAGGGCAGCAGGAAAGAAGCCAGAGGGGCAGGACTCCACACCCTGGGCTGGGAGTCAGTGCCTGGGTGGGTTCTGCTTCCGGGGCTGACCCGCTGTGTGCCCTTGGGCAAGTCACATGGCCTCTCTGGGCCTCAGCTGTCTCATCCGCACAGTGGGGATGACCATTCCTGCCCTGGATGTGGGGCTGCTGGGAGGACTGCCGGAGGTCCAGGAGGGAAGCGCCGGCCAGGAAGGGCCCTCAGGAGCACAGGGGGCCAGGCCTGGCCCTGCCCCACCTGCCTCTGCTCCCAGCCTCCTGGTGATTGGCCAGGCCCTGGCGTCCCCGCCCCTGAGAGCCCAGCTGATTGGAGGAGGCGGAGCCTTTGTGCGAAAGAGGCTGCTCCCTCCCTGCCCTCCCTGCCCTCCCCCCTTCCCCCAAGGCCACCAGCCCTGGGGCCTCACACGTGCTGGCTTGTGTCCCCAGGAACGGCTGGACCCTGGTAAAACAGTGGCTTTATTGTCTAAATGCAGGACCTCTCTGGCTGTGTCTCCCCAGGACCCATGCTGCTCCCCCCGCCCCACCACGACCCTCCCCTCCTCTCCCTACCTCCCCACCTGCCCTGTGACCTTGGGCAAGTCTTTCACGTCTCTGAGCCTCAGTTTCCTCCGCTGTTGAATGGGGATACGCATGCCCACCTCACGGATTTGTCCTGCTCACGGACACAGCCCTGTGGTCCTTAAACACGCGTTTCTGGGGGGCCTCCTGGGTGCCAGGCCCTGTTCTGGGAGCCGAAGACAGGGAGGTGGGCAGTGGAGAAGAGGCTCTGCTCTCTCCGAGCTCCCATCGTGCCGGTTGGCAGGTGGCCGTGGGGAGGCACTGGCCGGGAAAGGGTCTGTAGGCGGCCAAGAGCCGGGGCCGTGCCGAGTGGGAGGGTGACCCACCCAGAGTCACAGGGTGGGTCACGGGCAGAGCCCAGGCCAGGCTGACAGCAGGGCAGACCCGGGACTCACCCCTGCCAGGGGACCCACGGGTGGATTTCCAGACCCACAACCCAGTGAGGACGCCCCCTATGCAGGGCCAGCCAGGTCCCACGGCAAGCATCGGCTCAGGGTGGAGGCTGAGCGGCCTGGGTCCCCTTGCCTCCTTGGGCGCAGACACGGGCTCTCAGGCCGTACAGGGGAGGTTGTCTGGTCATGCGGGTCCCGCTGGAAGAGTAGTCCTTGGTTTCCTCTTTCTGAGCTCACTGTCCTTCCCCTCCAGTTCCAGAACATCCAGCAGAATCACCTTGGGACAGGGTTGGAGCAGGGGCGTGGGGAGCTGGGTCTCATTATCAGAACACTCTGCCCACTCACCATCCCAAGCGGGCTGCGCAGGTAGTGCCTTCCCCCACCCCCTGGAGCCGATAACAGAATTTTTAATTAATATAATTATCACCTGAAAAATTGGGTCCTGCCACAGATAATTAAAATGAGATTTGGTGCCTCCTTGCCCATCTCTCCTCACCGCTTTAAATCTGATGGTGAATTTAATAGCACACCTGGAAACAAGGGTTACTCAGGGGGACACTCTTGCTGAACGGAGACTGTGTGGTGAATGTGGATGCAGACACGCACCTGAGGGTGAGGGGCACACACGTGTGGGTCTGAGTGCACGTGAGGGTTCGTGAGTTTGTGCATGAGGGCACGTGTGCGCGGGTGCCTCTGCAAGCAGGTACGTGTGTGCATGTGCAGTGATTGGGGCATAGGGGGAGGCAGGGGGCTGGCAGCGCCTAATCGGATGGGCCCAGAACGTGGGTTGGGTGACAGGTGATGGTGTAAGGTGTAAGATGGAGGGGTGCACGTGCAGGTCTGTCCCTGGAGGTGTCAGCAGGGGCCCTGGAGGCCAGCAGGTCCCCCACTTCCTGGTTGTCAATTTCCCCTCTCCGAGCCTCATTTTGCTCGCCTGCAAATGGGGCACAGTGCTGGTTCCTCCCACACAGGACCATTAGCTGTCAGGGAAAGTGCACTGGGCCGTGAACTCAGCGCGCGCCGCAGGGTGAGTGCTCAGGGAGGGTTAATTATTAGTATTTTAGGCAGGAGGGAGGGTCAGTGTGGTGATGGCACAGATGACAGGGCATGACTGTGGATGATGAGGACTTAGGTCCTGAGGTCCAGGTGGCAGGGTCCAGCCCTCAGGCCTCTGGTACTTGGCTTGACCGGGGACCTGCTGTCCTCTGCGGAGACCTGCCCATCCCCCAGGGGGTAGACAGGCAGTCCCCATCCTGCCCCAGTACTGCACATGGGACCAACTGTGTGGAGTGGGAATTCACTGGGGAGTGCCACAGGGCTCAGTACCTGGATCCCAAGTACCTGAGTCAGTCCTGAGCCAGCCACAGGGCAGCGATGGAGCCCTCCCGAGGCCACAGGGACACACAACCAGTCCAGTCTCTTCTCCCACCCGTAGCATCTCCCTGCAGGAGGTTAAGACCCCAGAAAAGGGACCAGCAGGCCCCAAGTCCAGAGCCCAGCCTGCCAGAGCCCTAGCTCCAAAGGGAATGGGAAGGCACAGCCATCCCTGAGCAGCCTCTGTGCACTAAACACCTGTGCCTGCCTCGTCTCCCATCCTCCCAACAAGCTGCTGCTGCCCTATTTTACAGAGGAGGAAACTGAGGCTCAGAGCAGCTCAGGGCCACAAGCCACTGAGTGGCAGGACAGGAACATGATCCTGGGTCTGTCGGAGATCAGGGGCCCGCTCCTCTTCCAGGACCACTCCAGACCACTCCCTCAGGGTCCTGGGGTGAGCCCCCCGCTCCTGCGAAAAGGTCAGGGTGGTGGAGAGATTTGAGGAGGTCAGGGACTCCCTCCCCATCAGGGTGCAGATTCCACCAGGGGACTTTCCAGTGTGACCTGGGGTGGGTCCCTCCCCTCCTCTTAACCTTGGTCTTCTCGCCTGTCCCATGAGGATGAGGATCCCCACCCTGG
The DNA here is from genome assembly GCF_003265705.2 of Callorhinus ursinus. Lineage (NCBI taxonomy): Eukaryota > Metazoa > Chordata > Mammalia > Carnivora > Otariidae > Callorhinus > Callorhinus ursinus. Next base: position 14,092,792 of record NW_027397080.1, on the reverse strand, counting down.
GAGCAGCGGGGTCTACACAGAGGCAGTGCGGTGCAGTGGTTACACCTGGGACACGGAGCCCAATGGCCTGGGTGCAGACCTAGCCCTCAGCACACCTTGCATGACCTTGAGCTGGTTGCTTTCCCTCACAGGGTTTCTCAGCTGTCAAACAGGGAGGAGCGTGATAAAGCTGTCCCTGATGCCGAGGGGTGCTGAGGGTCAGCTGTTAGCCGACACAGACCAAGGCCAGGTGCAAGAATGAAAGATCCTGGTTTGTTATGATGACGGCACTCTGATGAAAAGTATACCTGCTAACAGGACATGGACTTGGCACTTCTACAGCACCGAAAGGAGATGTGTGTTCGAGCTATTCGGGACGTGCCCAGGGACTGCCACTGTCCCTGCTACTCCCCTCCCGCCAGGACAGGCTCTCCCCGGGCCTGGGTGCTACCTGCGGATCCCACTTCCCTCCCAGCACCCAACCTCCCTTCCCTTAGCCTCACACCCTAAATTCTAGAAACAAGGGGCAACACTCGGTCTGAGCTCCCTTCCTGCCTCAGCGCTGATTAGCTCTCGCCTGCACCTACAGCACCCCTGAGCTCACCAGTGCCTCGCTGGGAGGTGGCAGCTTCCCCACTGGGGGTGGGGGCGCGGAGGCAGACCACGGTGGGGCCGAGGGAAGCGGGCAGCAGCAAGAACGCAGGGGTTTGCCTAAGATAGCATGTAGATGATCAGGTCCACGGCCCCACTTCATCCATTCCACCCTGAGCTGAGCAGGAAAATGAAAATGCGCTGATGCTGAGGGGTTTCCTGCTGTATGGGAGACATCAGGAGAGGGGATCCGTAGCTGTTAACTCCTAGGCCCTAAATGCCAGATCTGCCAGTTTGGACTTCATTATGACGGTAACTGCGATCTCTGGAGGTATCTGTGTTCCACCTGCCCTGCCCGCACCCTGGTCCTGCCATCAGCTCTCTCCTGGACACCTGTGGTGGCTCCAGCCAGGGGCCCCTGCTCCTTGCCCCTCCACACTCCGTTACCCACAGCAGTGAGTGTGACCTTTAAAAACATACACAACCATCGCTTTCCTGCCAAAACCCTCCAGGGGCTCCCGCTGCTCCCAGAATAAACCCCAGAATCCTCACCATGGCCGTGGGGTTGTGTGTGAGCCAACAGCTGTCTCCAGCCACGTCTACAGCCTCTTCCTGTCCCACAGTCCGTCGGGTACCGTGGCTCAGCGCCCATCACTTTGGGACACCCCTAGATGGTGCCAAGGATTTCATATTCACTATCCCAATGCCTGGGATGGCCATCTCATCCACAGACCTCAGCCTGGAGTCAAAGCCTTCCCAGACCCCCTGGTGGAAGGACCCCAGTCCAGGAACTCTTCACCCCATCCTCCTGCTTTATCTCTGTCACAGCATCTACCACTTTTGGAAATTATTCCTTCACTGGTGGGTTCTGATCCATCTCCCCCACAAGGCTGCAAGCTCCATGGGGCAGGGACCTTGTCTGTGTTGTGCCCTGCTGCATCCCCAGCACCCTGCACGGGGCCAGGCACCTAGTCGGGGCTCACCAGACACTTGCTGGATGGATGGATGGATGGATGGATGGATGGATGGATGGATGGATGGTTGGATGGATGGTTGGATGGATGAGTGGATGAGCTGGACTGGGCCAGAGCCAAGACCTCCTGCCTCCAGGACTGGGCTCTCCCTGTTTCAGATTGTTGTGGGTTTAACACGGTCAGGGGCTGGCCCTGGTCAGGGCCTGGAGGACACCATGGGGACCTGTCTTCTGGGAACCACCTGGGTTCTAGTCCTCCTGGCACAGACTTCCCCATATATCATTGTGCTTCCCCTAAAGGTTTCCCAGGCCTGGCCAGGGCTGACGGGGCCGCTGGGACTTCCACAGACTGCCCACCCGGGTTCCAGCCAGTGGTGGGGGGACTGAACAGGAAACTGCAAGAGGGTGGCTCACCCACAGGCCTACACTAAGGAGGCCGCCCCCACTAAGCTCCTGGGGGAGTCAGGGCCTGTTCCGAGAAAACACTTGTCTGCTAGAGGAGACGGTCCTGCCTTTAGAAACTGCAGTCTGCTGGGGGAGTCCCAGTCCTCACTGGGGTCATGAGCCCCCTGGGAAGGGCCAGGAACCCCTGAGGGGACCCAGGTCCCTGCAGACTCACAGAGGCATGAGCTCATACTGTCCCGACAGAGACCATCGGTGAGGTGGCCCCTCTCATAGGGGGACACGCCCCTTCCCTGGACTTTGGGCTTGAGGCGCAGGGGCATACTGCAGGTGGAAAGGCAAATCTCCCGGGTGCTGGACCCAAAACAGAGCTCCTCCCAGGGACACAGGCCCCAGCAGTATCCTCTTGCTGGCCTGGTGGAGGGAGGAGGGAGCCTGGACCGCAGCCCCACTGTGCCCCCAGCATCCTGTGTCATCATGGACGGGCCCCTGCCCCTCTCCAGGCCCATCTTCTCCTCTGTGACCTGGGCTGGGTGACGCAGGATGCCGCCCCCACCTCCACGCTGGAATCTCTCTCCGCTCCTCGTTTCGTGTCTCACGTTCCCTTGCCCCCAACCCTCTCACCCCATCTCCCCTGGTTCCTGATCCTGCAGGTGTGGGGGGATCACAACTTGGCTAATTTCTGGGGCCTATAAATCACCCAATGGGGAGGCCAGGTGGGCGGCCCCGCTTCCAGTCCATCACCCACCCTCATGCATCGACTGACACTTTCAATTTATTTTTCAATTCCTTTACCATCAGAAATGACGATTAAATTTCCAGTGTAAATACCACTTTACCAAACTGAATTAATCACGGGTGGGGAGGGGCAGACGGGCTCCAGCAGCCGTCAGAGCAGCTCAGACATTAACACTTTGCTCCTCACCGAGGCCCCGCAGGGGGCACACAGGCTGCCGCACAGAGCCTCCCTGGGGTCACCTGACCCGGACCCCCCTGCCCTCTTGCAGCCGGTCTCCTGCGGGCAGTCTGGGAAGAGAGTATTGCCCAAGGTGACCTTCCCCATCAGGGCAGAGTCAGGGGACGCCCGCCCCTCCATCCCCCAGGCCTGCTCCTTCCTGACCCGCCTCCAGCCCGACCCGGATGGGGGCCGCATGGCTGAGAGGGGGCACGATGTGGGGATGGCCCAGGGCTTGGAATGATCCAGGCCACCCGTGGGGCCGGGGCTCCTGCAGGCATGAGGGTGGGGACCCCAGATGATCGCAGGACCTGGGCTGACAAGGGGCGTGGAGGGATGGGGGCGTGGGGCTTCTTCACCATCATTTGGTGATGCTTTTAATAAAGAAGCCGCTATTCCTCCAGCCCCTGCTCGGTCAGGCACTGTTTTAGGCCCAGGCTTCGCCATCGCCCCCTCCGTCGTGACCACTGATATGAGCCCAGCCGACAGCCGCGTTGACATGTTTCCCCCGTCCTCCATCGCCCCAACCCCGACCACAGTCTCCTCACCCGTCTCCCCACTTCCACAGCTGCCCCCCAGTCATGCCCCATCCACGGGCAGAGTCATGGTCTCCAAGTGCCAATGTTGCCCCGTCATTTCCTGACTCGGAGCACTTCTGCGCTTCCCTCTGCTCTCAGGTCGGGTCCCCGCCCTCTGCAGCCACTGGGACCCGGGGGGGACGGGGCTCTGACTCCCTTCCTGGCTTGGCTGACACCTCCTCATGCTTCAGGTTTTTCTGTTTAAACCTCCCTCCTCAGAGGACCTTCTCTGACCACCACCCCCCATTCTAAATTAGTTTCTCCCTCCTCAGATTCTCTCTCAAACCCTTTTCCTCTCCTTCAGAGCACTTGTCACAAGTGTGATGACATACAAATTTGTGGGTTTGCTTTATAGACTCCTGTGTGGAAGGGTTTCATCCCATTGGCTCCATGCCACAGCCCCTGTGCATGGCCTGGGTGCTCAGTGCAGACTTCTGAATGAATGAGGGAGGGAGGGAGGGACAAAGGAAGGAAGGCCAACCCCCTCCTGTGCCCGCTGTGTACCAGGCTGAGACTGGGCCCTGGAGCTGGAGGGGCAACGTGGACATGGCCTCAGCTAGCTGGGCTCTAAGGGATAAGCGGGAGTTTGCCTGGCATTGAAGATTGAGTGGATATGCTGGGGCTCTAGGAAGCCCACCTGTCTCACAGCCCCCATGAGAAGTTGTTGCCCTTTTGAAAATGATTAATTTAGCGGTTCAGTTCAGTGGGTGTTACTATGATAGGTCAGAGCCCAGGCCTCAGGGTCAGCCCAACCGGGGCTGAATCCTGATTCTGCTCTTGACACTATGCGATCCTGGGCAGGCAGGTCACTCAGATTCTGAGCCTCTGCTTCCCGCTCTGTGAAGAGATGTCCACTTACTGGCGCTCATTCAAAATCCCATCCACCATGAGGGAGGTGGGCATGTCATGGGTGCCTCCCCTCCCGATATGGGGACCACACCCAGGCACAGCCAGCCAGCTGGGAACACCAGGCAGGGCAAAGGTATTGGAAGGGAGCCCAAGGAGAGGTCAAGGAAGGCTTCCTGGGGGAGGCAGCTCACTCCTATGCCTGTGTGTGTGTGTGTGTGTGTACAGGAGGCCCGAGGGACACAACCCTGTTGCAGGAATGCATCTCTGCCCCCTGCAAGCAGGTCCATAGAGCTCCCCTCAATGCCCCCCATCTCACACACACCTCCAGTTTGGCAGCGCACAAGGCCAGATGCCTGCTGCTGTACCTCTCCAGACACACATGTGCATGCACACATGCACACGCACATACACACACACGCACACGCGCACACACGTGTGCGCACGCGCGTGCACGCACACGCACACTCGCCCAGCCCAGTGCAGGCAGCTGGCCAGTGAGGAGGAAAAGCTGGAGCTGGGGATTAACAGAGGCCCCTTGCGGGAGTTAGAGTGGGCTAGAAAGCAGCAGGGGCTCCTGCAGGGACCTGCCCCATTTCCTCCCTGCCTGGTGGGTGGGTCAGCAGGGAGGCTCGCCTGTCGAGTCTCTCCTTTCCTGCCCCTCTTGGCCCAGCTGAATCGGTTAGTCCCTTCCCCTCTCCGAGCCTCCCTTTCCTCATCTGTAAAATGGGCTCCGTGATGCTCATTCTGAGAGTCGAGATGAAACGAAGGATAAAACTGGCACAGTGGACACACAGGATTGGCAAACTGCAGGGCGCTGTGCCCACATGAGAGCACTGGGCATGTCGGGGGTGGGGTGGGCGGGCGCTGAGAGACCGAGCTCCGGGCCCAGCTCCATCACTCAGCAGCCCGCGCAGGTGTCCCTTCAGTCATTTGCTAATTCACCAGCCCATTCTACAGGTCTTTATTAAGCCCCCACAGTGTGCCATGCATCATGCAAGATGCAAGGACACCATGGTGAGCAAAGCCGGACCCTGGCCCTCAGTGTCCTCCTCTGAAATGGGCATCTCCTGGATGGTCTAGGGGCTCTCCAGCCAGCCCAGAGCCTTCCATCTAGCACGACTCCCTGAGGCCAGGCTGAGGGCGCAGCCAGGGCTGACAGATGTCTTTGCAGCGGGTTGAGGAAAGGCAGGTCGAGGAGGGGTGGTGGTTCCCAAGTGGGTTCACCCCCAGACAAATGAGAGTTTCCAGAGAAGAGCAGGCATGGTCCCCCCCAACCCAGCCCAGCGACCTCCTGCTCTGGAGCTGCTGGGACCTCGCCCTGTGGGAATCCCAGGCTGGGGAGGAGCCCAGAGACCTGCCAGGACTCAGAGCTTGACCCCATGGCTGAGCGGGGAGCTCCCTTACCCCTCTGGGTCCAGACAGGGAAGCAGGACCGTGAGGAAGGCAGCTTGCAAATTGGTGACAGTTAGTTCTTATTAATGTGTATGCTTCTGATGAAGGCACTTAAAATAATAATCATAATAATAACCAGTGTGGGGGCACCTACTGGACACTTTATAGGTGAGACTTCGCTTCACCCTCAACCTCTCCTTGGGTGGATGCATGCTGCCCGTGTCACAGAGGGAGAGAAGGGGCTGGTCCAGGGTCACCCCCATGACAGCCTGCTACTCCCCTAGGGGCATCTCTACACTGCGGGGGATTAATTCACATCTCCCCCCCACACACCTGCCACCTCCCAGGTGGCCAGTAACCGTGTCTGCTTCCCGCCCACAACACCCCAGTGCCCTGCACAGTGCCCACCGTGGAACAGGAGCTCAATAAAATTTGTGAGAAAGGGGTAGGACGCAACCTCTTAGGGAAACTGAGTGTCCCAGGGGAATTATGGCCCCTCGACGTCCCGCCCCCTAGCAGCTACCTCCCACTCCTTGTTTGCCCACATCTGGCGCTGCTAAGACACAGAAGGAGTTAATGGCCCAAGTCACCAGAAGGATTCCATGGGGCCTGCCTGGTGGGCTGAGCCCTGTAATCAGCCCTGCATTGTGGGGACAGTCAAAGGGAGCCCCTCCCCCTCCTGGAGCCCCAGCACTGGCTCCAAGTACCACCTCCTCTCTTGCCTCCCTGGAGCGGGCTCTTCTGTGTTTACACGTGAACAGGCCCAGGGAGGGGAGGTCACAGGCCGGAGGTGGAACTGGGACCTGCGTCCCCTCCTCTGAGTCGTGGGGCATCCTTCATCTTCCCCCCACCCAACACTGCAGGTGGCTGAACACGGCGCAGATTTCAGAGTCCCTGAGTGTGTCTCCGCCCTCCCCGCCACCCTGGAGGGCACTCCGCCTGTCATCCAGTCCATGTGCTAAGTGAAGGTCCCACCAGGAGACAGAAACCACATAGGATTACGAACAGGGAAACTTTAACACAAAGAATTCTAACTGCAACAGTGGGTCAGAATAACAAGTGATTAGCTAGTAAGACGTGAACACTCGAGAATCCAAAAACTCGAACATAAGGGGCAGCCGTTAGCTCAGGCCGGGCGGGGCCGGGGGGACACCCAAGGAAGAGGCCCCACGGCTGGGATCTCAGCCCGGACAGAGAGAGCTCACTTGTGGCTCACCGAGTGGCAGGAAAGTCATTGTGAGGCCAGGCTTGTGACACTTGCTGGAAAACCTGCCCTCCAGAACTTACCAGAAATCCACTCTTTAGCGGATGCCAGGAAAAGCAGTTTCTAGGCAGGTGACTCTGGATGCCCCCATATGACATCACCTCAGGGGGTTGCTGGGAGAAATAGCTGGCTGCTGGGTGCTGGGGCCCCTGTGTGCTATTGGGGTTGGGCCCTTGAGAAGCCCCCTGCACTCCCCGCCCGCCCCCCGGGAAGCTTACGCCACAGTGAGTGCCAGAGAAGCCACGTGTCCCACAAAAGATCCATGAGCCCTAAGAGACCTGGGCTCCCAGGAAGCCAGTGCTGTTGAAATAGCCTGTTGAGCAAGGGTGGACGGGTCGGGAAGCGGTGTCTCTCTACTGCCCCCTATTGGTGACATCATGCCACCTGGGAAAGGGAAAGGGGCCCATTTCCATTTCCACAAATCGGGCATCAGAGGGTGAACTGGAACTGAGAGCAGTTAACTCTGCAAGCGGGAGGGTCCACTCCTTCGGTTACTCCTCCCCCGGATGCACGCGTGTGCACACCTCGGAGCTTCCACGCCACAGCAACAGAACGTGACCTCTGCACCTAACGAGAGGCAGCTGTGTCTTACAAGTGACCACACTTGTCCTCCAAAATGAGGAGACCCGCAGTCCCAAGACTCATTGCATCCACCGCTAGCTCTAACTTACTCACTCCTCAAAGGCATCACAGTTCACTGACCAAAGACTAAATTGCCAAGTTAACTTGCAACCTCTCGTATATAAAATGAAAGGAGAAAAGGAGAAGAAGGAAGTGGCTAGCGTACAGAAGTAAACAGGGACGTGTGTGTAGTAAGTACACTGAAAATATGCAAATCTCCCACAATCCTCATTTTTCCAACTGGCCCTGGGGCCACAGTGGGTACCTCTGGTTTCCTTCTCCCGTCATTTGTTCCATATGCCCCCCACCCACCCCGTCTCAGCCAAACGCTCAGAGGATCAGGGTTCTTCAGCTGGGGGGATGACCCAAGTCTTTAGTACTGAAGAGTCTGAGCCCCTCATCGTCCTGCCTTTCTTTTCAGGGAGGGCTTACCATAGTTTTCCATGAACCTTCACTATGGGGTGGGGATATCAGTAAGAGACACCTCGCAGAACCCCTGACCCAAAGTTCTCCTTCCCTCCTCCCCCCCATTTCATAGCAGCAGCCCAAGGGTCCCTTTGGCAGCTGAGATCAGTCCTTCCAGAGAGTAGATGAACCTCTTTGTTGACTGAGGTTTCAACAGCGTAAGTCCAGAGTGGCCCGGGGACAGTTTTCATCTTCCAAGTCAGTGGGACCATTGATGTGTCCCCTGGGGCAAGCCTTGAGAACCAAACCCTCCCAGCCAGCAGAGAACCAAGTTGCCATGATGACAACAAACCCTGGGGGTGAGTTATTCGGCGTGATAGTGACAGGAGATTCTCCCTGTCTCCTGAACCCGGGTGTCCTGGCTATGGAGAGACTGCCCCAGAAAACGGTCTCAGACTCACAAGATTTTCTGCGTCCTGTAAGAGAGAACACAACGGAATCTCCACTAGCTGTTCCACCTTTCAATTAAGCCAGCCAAATAACTGATAAAATCAGTTAATTCCGCGGGTACGAGCCGATGACTGCACCTCCCCTGCTATGACCTGAGTTCCCCGATCAGAAGCAAAGCCCCGAGGAGCGCCAGGATGGTGGCTAGCGCATTCTGGGAGCTGATGGATGGTGAGGCCGAAGAGGAACTGTGGGCGGGGAAGACAAATCCACGTCCAGAACACGCGTCTGCTCCAATGACGATGACTCTCCGCCCCGCTCCGTGATGAACAGCTGCCATGTAACCAACCTGCCGCGGGGTGGGACGCAGCACCATGCCCGGGCCCCCGTGCCGGTCCCCGCCGGGGGCGGATCAGGCTCTGACCGCGAGCCTTACCGGGTCAGCCTTGGGGAGGGGCAGCACAGGCCGAAGAGCCCAAGCCTGGCCTCCAGCTCTGCCACGTGCCCACTCTGCCCGTGTGCCCCTTGAGCAAGCACTGGACGCGGGGGTGGGGGGCGCCTGTGGGGGAAAAGGCTGTGTGGAAAGTGTCCTTTGGTCCCCCTGATTACTTGGGACCTCATCCACAGTAGATTCCCTTTGGTGAGCATTCACCCGCCCACCACCCCCCATCCTCCAGCCCTCCCTCCCTCCCCTCCTCCCCTCCTCCCATCCTTCCGCCCTCCCATCATCTGATGAGCAGCTACTCTGGGCTCCGCCGCTCGAGGCACGGGAGGGGCAGGCAGGGGACAGAAGACACCCAGCCCCTCCTCACGGCCCGCGCGGTCATGAGGAGAGGTGACAGACACACCAACGACTGACCAGTTCCGTGACAGGCCAGCTGGTGAGGAGCGTGGGGGGAGGACTCTGACGGAGACGAGAAGAGACCCGTGGACAGGACGGGGACGTGGAACAGTGTGGGGGTCACTGCGTGACCGGAGGGGCCACGACCTCAGGCAGAGGTCAGGAGGGGCCCGGGGGGAGGGGGGGCTGCTGAGCTGAGATGGAAAGTGGAGGAGCCAACGTGCCCAGGAGCCGGGGGCGGGTGAATGTCGTTATTGACCGAGGCCCTCGCTCTCCAAAGTGTCCCAGGTGTGACATAGGTCGGGAGGTCGCCTCTGCCAATAGGGTTAGCCGAGCTCATGTGCACGAATCTGACCCCGTGGTGGCCCGCGGTCAGTCGGCGCCAGGACACAAGAGCTGTGACATCCTCACAGCTGTCACCATGCACTTTGCTTCCTTCCCTCTGAACCCACAGGGGCTTCCCGGCCACCTGCTGTCTCAAAGTCTCAGAAACCCGCAAAGAGGGGTGTTTGGGGTGAGCACTGTCTCCCTGGATGGAGCTGCCCACCCCCCAGGCTGTGGGGGGAGCCCGAGCGCCCCGAGTGCCCACCCACGGGGGGGGGAGTCCAGGTGCGCGGGGTCAGTCTGTCCCCGTCCCCATCCCCGAAGACCAGGCAGGTGGCTCCTGCTGACAGACCATCCTGTCGGGCATCTGGGGAAGGCCTAATTAATTACGATCATTGACACCTTCGCCAGATGTCTACCATGTGACACCAGCTCTGACAGTAAAAGGTTCATGTAATTCTGTTTGAACATCACTTTCCAAGCAATATGCTTTTCATTTGGCTCACCAGGAAACTAGGTTTATTTTCAAGGACACTGCCTGGGGTGGGCTGGCCGGCGCTTGGCCCCACTTACTCCCCTCCTGGAAGGGCTCAGAAGGTGCCAGAGCTAGGCACCGGCCATGCTGTCCCTGGCTGACCTCGGGCAGAGAGGGAGGGCATTTATAAAGAACACAAAGAGCTGACTTTCACTGAGCACCAGCTCTGGACTGGGTGTAAGGGCGACTGACCTGCATTTAATCCTCACACCGCCCCTCAGGGAGGGCATTATCTCTGAGTTCTCAGGTCAGGAAAGTGAGGTTCAGAGGGACAGTGATTTGCCCTGGGTCACCACTGCCCCCACCACCTTCACTCATCACTGGCCTTGGCCCTTGGCCACTCTGTGTCCTCCAATTCCAGCCCTAGGCCTGAGATGACACCTGGGGCCCCCCAAAGTGTGGCTGACTGCCTCCTGAATGGGGGAGGGGCTTGTTAACATGCTGACCCCCAGGACCCTCCCCAGACCCCAGAACTAGGACCTGGAGCAGGGGATCTGTACTCAGCCTCCTCCCTGGGTGAGTCTGACTCTCTCTAGTGCCTGGAAACCACTGTCTGAGTTTGCTGACTCCTTGCCCACCTCCCCCCAGACCCTCCCCATCTGTGCCAGGCCCGGGCTGACCTCCGGCCCACACTGCCCCACGCCATCCCCCCAGCAGCACTGGGTCCAACCCGCCACCGCCCTTCCATAGGGTGCCAGATGGGGCTCAGGGCAGAAGGACCTGTCCAGTCTCTGCCCTTGGCTCCAGCCCCATCACCCCGTCCCTCCCCCAGGAACCCCAACCCCCAGGCCTGACAGACAGGTGAAGCCTCTGGGGGGCGCTGGGTGGGGAGGCTCTGCCAGGTCTCATACCGGCTGCCTAGGAGGGACTGGGGGGCCGGGCTTCGAGCCCCCAGGCCGGGACCTTCAGTCCTGCAGCAGCAGGAAGGAATCCAGAAGCCCCCCGACCCCATGTGTCTGTAAGTCAGCTGACCCCGCAGTGAGTCACCTGCCCATCCATCTCCCGCATCCATGCCAGGCCCCGGTCCAGCCACGGGACTGCACCCCCAGCAGACCTGTGGGAGCCCCAGCAGTCAGAGCCCACCTGGAGCCTCTTCCACCCATTGTCGCTCCCAGATCTCACTTCAGGCTCTGGGTTTACAGTTCAGTGAGAGACAAAGTCAACTGTCCTATTTGCCTCCACACTGTCCACTACCAGGAGACTGGGGTCTGATGGAAAGGTCTGGAACGCCTGAGTCTGCAATCCCTGAAAGCTGGCTTTGTGCCAGGCACACAGACTTCCTCTGCCTCCCCTCCCCCAACTGTCACAACAGCCCCCCGGGTATTGCTACCCGCCCACGCCGTGGATGAGGAAGCCGAGGCAGGAGAGGTCTGGATCCTGGCGCCCCACCAGCAGGCCGTGGCTCCGACCTCCCGCCCCCCAGCGCCACCCCCGGTACCACCTGCTCTGCGGGCCCTGAGCCACCACCAGCTCTGGGGCAGTGACTTCGGGGCTCCGCCGGGAGCACACCTGGGAACGAGAGGTCACGTCCAACGGCCCCACGGACGTGTCTGCACCTGGGGTCCTGGCACCGGACGAGCTCAGGTGAAAGTCGTTTCCGACAGAGCCACTAACTGGGACCCACGATCGCCGGTCCGAACCCGTAACTGACTCTGAGCTTGTGTGGGGCCCACGCTGTGCTCTGTAAATGTTGAGTGACCTTTGGCCAAAAGCAATAAAATTCTGGCCTAGAAACATGAAAAGGACTTTGAAGTTAGGAGCCCCGAGCCCCGGCCTGCGGTCTGGCTGAGGACAGGATGAGGGGGCAGAAGGCAAAGGAGAAAAGCATAGCAGCGATTTCCCCTGCGCTCCTCCCTCCAGGCCTCCAGGAACCTCTGGAATGGAGAACAGAGGAGAGGGGGGCGCGGGAGGGCGCCCAGCACGGGGAGGGGCCCTCGCAGGGTCACCTTGCCCTTGAGGACTTCCGGCCGCCTCCAGCGGGACAGCCCAGGCAGGAGGAGCAAAGGGGGGGCTTCGACCCCGCCGAGGTCACTGGGGCTCCGAGCACTGCTTCTCCATGTGTTGGGGTTTGTGCCACCGGGGAATTCTTAGCAGCCCACCTGAAGGTATCCAAAGCCTCAAAGGCAACCAAGGTCACTTAAACACAAGTGCCTTCTCTCAGAACAAATGGAACAAATGGTGGCAGGGGCAGAAAGTCCCGTGTTTGAATTCCAGTGCTGGGAATGACTAGCGCGGTGGCCTTGGGCAAGGATTTTTGTCACCCTGTGCCTTGGTTTTCTCCTCTGTAAAAGGGGGTGATTGGTATCACAGAGGACTGTCAAGGGGGTTCCATGAGAAAACCCCTGAGGGTGGGGGTAGGGAGGAATGGTAGAGCAGGAAGGTTGTCCCACATGGAAAATGGGATCAGCCTAGATCTCCGATGTTCCTTTCAGACAGTTGACAAATCAATATTTTAAAGATGGGCTGCCACCAAATCACCACATTCAACCCACAGCCCCCACCCACCTTCTTCATTTCCTAAACAAACCCCAGAAGGTCACTGTCTGTCCCCAGGGAGTTAATGGGCACGGACCTGCCTCCATAATTTCATGCAAATCCCAGCCTACTTTATCATAGTGCAGCGGTTTCAGTTCATCTGTACTTTCTTGGTGACACAATCCATCCCTGTCTCCAGCCAAGTCTCTAATCCCTGCAATTTCCATGGTGCTAGTAATTAGGAAAAAAGTCTGAAGCACAGAAATTTTTCACCCTGTCTATGAGATTACACACTTTAATGGAGTTTATTAAATCTATTTTGCAGTTACTGAGAAGATTAAGCTCACTGTGCAGCTCCAGAGGGCAAAACAAGGACCAATGGGAGAATCTTCCAGAAGGTAGATGGAATTCAAAGGGAAGAAGCCCTTTCTGATGTCAGAGTCAGTTGGCAGCAAGTGAGTCGCCCCCAGAAGGCCAGGGACCAAGCCGGCAGGGTAGAGAGCCTGGTGTGGTCACTGTGGGGGACGGTGAAGATCGAGAGCGGTGGGTCATATCTGGGTTCATTTTCTGACTCATGCCTCTCAGGGGTTTGGACCAGTGAGTTAACTTTTCTAAGCCCCTGACTCCCCGTTTCCTCCACTGTGAGCCGGTGACAGCCGTGCCTAGCACAGAGCGATGCTCGGCGCGTGGTCATGCTATGAGCTTGCTATTTAGAGTTGGGAGAGCTTCCTCCCACCCCCTGGTGTCCCCCCGATACCTCAGCCACCCCTCCCACAGAGCGGAGTGAGTTTCAGGAGGAGCAATAGTGGCCCACCCTTCTGCTCTCTCTTTGGGAGCCTGGCTGCTGGGGTGGGGGCAGGGGATGCCGGCCATCTGCGTTGCTTTCCCACTGCGAGAGGCTGATACACCCGCACCCTGAAACTGGGGAAGCCTGTGGGGGTCCAGTGCTGCCTCTGATGGTAAGGTCACCCCTGTTTAATCCTAGGGTCCACCGTAAGCGTCCACATGCCCGTAGCTATGAGCCCCAACCTCCAGCCAGCTTTATCTCCACCCGTCACACCCTGAGTCCTCTGGTTGGTTCAGAATCAGGGCAGCAGATGTCTCTATCACACCCCCTAAAGCACCAGCATTACTATCCCAAGGGCTGAGAGCTTTGGACACCACAGACAAAGTAGCTGACATCAGGTCTGTGTTTCTAGAACATGCACTCCCTGGAGGCGAGCACCACGGCTCGCACCTCCACCAGTGCAAGTTCAGTCCAGCATCAAGACCAGCACGTAGGAGATGTTCAATAAATGAGGCTAAGCAAGTTAATTTTCCCACCACGAGGGGGCTCAGGGGACACAGAGCGGGGGGCACCTAACTCGTATGAGGGGAGAGGAGAGAGCTGGGGAGGACTTCCTGGGAGGCCAGCGCCAGAGCTGAATCTTTAAGGGGAAGCGGGAGAAACCAGTCATGACCGAGGGGACAATGAGACCAGATGTTTCAGGAACTAGAGGGCAGCCACAGGGTCAGGTGGAATTCGTGGGGTAACAGGAAGGAAGGTGGACAGTCTGCGGGGCCAGAGGATAAGAAGCCGTGAACGCCAGGCCAGAGTCTGACATGTTCCCGAAGCCAGGGAGAGTATTGTTTCTCCCTAGTATTTATAGAACATCTGCTGTGCCCCCGGCACGCCCTCACCCCTTATCCACATGAACTCACTCAACAAGAAGCCTGGGAGGTAGGGCTCACTGTCCTCCCCATTAGCAGATGCAGAAACAGAGGCAGAGAGAGGTTAGGTAAATTACCGAAGGCCACACAGCCATTATGTGGAGGAACTAGGATTAGAACCTGGGAGCACAGCTTCTGGAGCCCAAGCTGTCAGTCCCTACACTGTTCTTCAGCAGGAGGAATAATACAAGGGTCAAGCTTGGAGTTCGGAAGGAGGGCTCTGAAGGCCCATCTGGGGACCAGATTTGAGGGTCAGAAGAGCTGAGCCCATCACACCATTCAGCAGCAAGTGGCTGCCATCTGTCAGGAGAGGGAGGACAAGTGGATGGGCGTGGGCCGTGGAGCATCAGCGTGGCGCCTCTCCTACTCCAGAGCTTCCTAGAGATTCTTAACATTTGAGTCCAAATCTCACGTCAGTTCTCTCCATCCCTGAGGGCTCGAGACTCCCCTCCCCAGCCCAGAGACACCAGGTGGGCAGATGGCACCAGCATGGAAATCCACCACCAGGAGACCCCTAGCAGCCCCGCCCTTGGAAGCCCCTTGTGCGCCTTCAGGCAGCCCCACCAGAAGCCAGCGGTTGCCAGGAAGGCCCCAGATGGACAGCCCCACAGTCAAATTAGAAGCATCCAACCAATTCCCCCAAAACCCCAAACTACGAGAGCTGACCCAAGATGAAATAAATGGTCTCAGTAACTCTATAGCCATCAAGCAAATTACATTTACAATGTTAAAAAGTCCTAAAAAAGAACCCTCAGGTTTCACTGGAGAGTTCTACCAATTTTTTCAAGGATTCATACCAGCGATGATGCAATCCCTTCAAGAAAATAAAGAACATCTACACAGAACCTACAGTTAACTTACTTAGTGGCGAAAGTGAATGTTTTCTGCCCAAGATTAGGAACAAGGCAAAGACGCCTGCTCTCACCTCTCTTATTCAACAGTCCTGGAATTTATGGCAATAAGTCCAGAAAAAAGAAATAAAAAGCACACAGTTTGGGAAAGAAGGAATAAGACCATTTGCAGATGACACAGTTATCTATGTAGAAAAATTCTAAGGAAATCTACAAAAACACGTCCCTGACCTAAGTATATTCAGCAAGGTCTCAAGATCCAAAGTCAATGCCGAGAAACCCGTCATGTTTCCATAAGCTAACAAAACATGCAGAAACCAAAATAAAGAGCACAATTCCGTTTACGGTTGTATCAAAGAAATGAAATACTCAGCTATACACCTAACAAAACCTGTGCAGAACCTGTGTGCTGAAAATTAGAAATTACTGATACAAGAAACTTTAAAGGACCCACATAAATGGAGAAACAAACGACGTTCATAGATTTGAACCCTCAGCTTTAGTAAAGCTAGCTGTCAAGTCTCACCAAACTGATAGATAGGCTTCACATGATTCTTATCCAAATCCCACCAAGAGCTTTTGTACACATAGACAAGCTTATTCTGATATTTGTATGGAAAAACACCAACCCTAGGACAACGAATACATCTTGACAAAGAAGAAAATGGGAGGAATCACTCTACGTGTCATATGGCTTACAATGTGGTTGCATTAATCAGGTGTTGGTGGCAGGACAGACACATAGATCAATGGGACAGAAGAGAGAACCCAGAAATAGACCCACACAGATACACTCCATTGATTTCTGACAAAGGTGCAAAAGCAATTCAGTGGAGGAAGAATCATCTATTCAACAAGCAGTGCTGGAGCAATTACCCACCCAGAGGGGGGAAAAAAATTAACCTCAACACATCTTTATACATAAAACGGATCAAAACAGATCATATATGTAAATGAAACCCATGAAGATAGGAGGCTCTTAGAAGAAAATATAGGAGAAAAATCTCCAGGATCTAAGGCTAGGCAATGAGTTCTTAGATTTGAAGCCAAAGAGTATGATCCATAAAAAAAAAATGAAAATAAAAAAAGATGTATTGATAAACGGGACCTCACTGGAAATAAAAACTGTGCTTTTGTAGAAGCCCATGCGAGACTGCGGCTCTGATGGTATGAATAGGGCCTTTGTCATAGGAAGCAAACTCAGGGACACAGAGTGTGAGCTGGGACCCCCCAGGAAAGGGTTCATGAAACTTGAACCAGGAAAGACAGAAGAAGACAGAAAATTCTTTCAAGCCCCATCTGAAGATTCTTTTTATTTGTTTATTTTTTTGGTTTTTTAGTTGCTTACTGGAGAAACACTGGAACTGGATGTAGACACTGCATTCATTCACCTCTTTCTGCATCGTGCATTTAGGGAGCTTCCGTGTGCCTCCTACTTTCCTATGGGCTGGGGCCAGAGCTGGACCAGGTGGACAAGGTCTGTCTCTCCCACCCAGGACATGTGGTCCCCGCGAAAAGCGCCGCAGAGCAAGGGAGGCTCGGACGCATCACATGCACTCTTCACTGCCTCAGGACAGGAGTGACTCACGTGACTTCCGCTCTCTCCACAGGCCAGAGCTAGTCCCAGGGTGACCACGTAACTACAGGGGATGCTGGGGAAAACAAACAGGGCTATGTGATGTATCCTGGTTTGGGCACCAACACCACCAAGTATTATTCAAAGTTCGTTGCACTCGATAATCCATATGGTGAATTGTCTATAGTTTTCTTCCCCTGGGCGGACTTGATTTCGTCGTGATTTCTTCGTTCTCAAGGATTCTTCAGTCCATTTATCAAATCTGAGTCAAGAAGCCAGGGCAGGCCATGCCACACACAGCCCGGGGGATGGGGAAGGCAGCACATAAGGACCATAGTCAAGACTCCGGAGCCCAGAGAGGGTCAAACCAGAATGACGGTCCCTTAGAGAGTTTCCCCTCGGCAAGGCTTAGCATGTCCTCTGGCCGACAGACAACTTGAATGCCACCTTTCTCCAGGATGTGACAGGAAGGGAAAGAGAAACCAGATTGGGGTGAAGGCTGGAGTCCCCGAGAAGAGCCTCACTAGTGGGAAGGATCCGGGGACCGGCTCTGAGTGGGGTGTTCGATGACAGTGACCGAGGGTCTAGGCTTGGAGCCTGCATCAAACGTGACAGCAAACAAGCCAGGAGACACGGCCCATTCATCATGTCACCTTACATGAGGGGTGTTCATGTTTCTGAGCGACCAGGGCCACCTTCCCAGGAGGCTTCTAGAGCCAGAAAAGCAAAAGGCACAGAGTCATGGGCCTGGCGGGGACCCCAGAATGGTGGCCCGTCCAGGCCGCTCATCTCAACGACGGCCCCCGATTGTGCTGTGTTCTCACATTCATTACGTCACTAGTTATCTCAAAGCCCAACTGAGAGGGGCTGTGGGTTGGATTTTGTCCCTCAAAAAGGTGTGATGAAGCCTCATCCCCAATACCTGTGAATGAGACCTTATTTGGAAATAGGGTCTTTGCCGATATAATCAAACTAGGGGGTCATCAGGGTGGGCCCTAATCCAGCAGGACCAGAGTCCTTGTAAGAAGAGAGAACTGCAGACCCAGAGACATCCAGGGAGAAGGCTGTGTGAGCATGGAGGTGACACCCGAGTGAGGCATCTACCAGCCAAGGAGCTCCTGGGGCTCCAGAAGCTGGAAAAAGAAGGAAAATTCCTTCCCTGGAGGCTCCGGAGGGAGTGTGGCTCTGCCATCACCCTGATTTGGGACTTCCAGCCTCCACAACTGTGAGGCAATTTCTGTTGTTTTAAGTCACCCAGATGTGGCACTTCGTTAGGGCAGCCCCGAGAAACTGATCCAGCTTGGTGTTGTCCCCCACCTCTGAGAAGAGGAATCTGAGCCGCAGAGAGGGCCAGGCCTGGCCCAAGGTCCTCCAGGCTGAGGAGCCACGGCCCTAACTGCTCTCCCGCTGGAGCTGCTCCGGTGTGGGCTCCTGTGGGGCCCAGGGAGAGCTGCTGTCCTTGCCAGAGCTCCCTTCCTTGCAAGGAAAGGATCTGTTTTCCCCTCCTGAATGCAAAAGGGAACTCTGGCGCAGTTTTGAGGCTGATACCTTATTGACTACTCAAGTGTGGATGGCAGGTGGGTGCCTGAGAATTCAAGGCTGAGCGAGGTGGAGTGACGGGGACAGTGCCCGGGTTCCTGGAGCAGAACCTGGAGTGCTCAGAGAGGGGGAGTGGCTGGGGGGGGCACGCATTTCCTGCTGAACATGTCTTATGTGAGCCCTCCCTTCCCCATGGCTTTTGCCCAGTTCCAGCCCTCATTCTCGGCCGTCTGAACATATGCCAGAGCCTCCCCACCCCCCACTCATCATTCCCTCCTTCAGCAAACAATTATGGAGCCCAGCTGTGTAACTGAGCCTGTGCTTGGTGCTGAGGGACCAGCGGTGGGCAATACGGAGGCTTTACCATCAGTCTCACTGCGCTCATAGTGAAATGAAGATCAGCACATAAACCCATGATTCTCACAGGGGACATTCTGAGACAGAGGCAAATGGGGACTCGGCGCGGGGAAACCTGAAGCCGACTGGCGGATGGAGTAGGAAAAACATCCATGAGGAGGGGGACCAAACTCAGTTTTGATGATTAGGAGATGCAGATCAGGAGATGAAGGAGAAAGGGGGCACTCCAGGGGTTAGGAACAGCATGGGCAAAGGTGCAGTAGGGACCAGCATGCTGTATCGTGGGAACTGGACAGCAGTGATTGGTTCGGGGGTGAGCACATGACTCAGGCCTGGCCAATGAGACTTCATCCTGGGACTTGGCTGGAATACTGGACAAGCAAAGTGCTCTTTTCTGCTGAAGCTGCTGGGGGCCTTCAGGAGAAGGGCTGCTTGAAAGGGAAGTTCACTCAATGGAAAGCAGAGCCTGTCAAGGCCTGACAACCTCATCTGAGCACCTGGATCCAGCCATACCTGAATTCCCTTGAATTTCTCAGTTACAGAAGCCTAGAAATTCTCTTTTCTGGCTTACAGAAATTTGGATGTCTCCCTTAGAATAGAAATGAACCCAATTTAAACAATTATTATCCCCATTTTCCCACACTGCCATGAAGTAACCTGCTAGCAGCTGCACCCTGGTCACTTACTGCCCAGTTACAGGGATTCAAGCCCAGGTCCAGCTATCTCTAATGGTGATGGTCTTGGAGAGAGCTTTAGGAGCCAGAGTCTAAGAGAAGTACAGTGACAGTCCCTGCTAAGGGTCAGGGGAAGAAGAGCTCAAAATGCAATTTGCAGGGCTGAAATTGCTCACTGAGCCAATCTAATTTGAGATGGCCCATGTTGCAGACAATCTCTACAATTTCTTGGAATCCGTACTGCTCACCTCAGGGCCAGTGTGACCGTGACAGTTCCGTTATTAGGTTTGGCAGGACTGAGATGTCACTGTGCCCACCTGCTAGATCAAACAAGGAAGTGGGGGAGAAGTAATTTCTCTCCCCTCACCCCCAGGGGAGCAGCTTTTCAGCTGCCATCAAGGTTGTCTGGTGCGAGGGGCTGGGGGGCCGGGGAGGGCTCTGGGAGCCAAGGGCTCAAATGAACCTTGCCAGGTAATCATTCCCCAGAGCAGCAGGTGAGCTGTGATTAGCACTCTGAGCTGGAGAAGGAGGTGCTTTGACTCCACCAACTCCCTAGGACTCCAGCCTGGAAGTTGCTGGAACCAGTGCAGGTGAGGCAAGGCCTCTAAGTGCTGTGGGATCCTCTTTCTGTTCTAGCCCAGGATCCACCACCAGAAGACCCTTCTAGATGGGTCTTTGTTCAGTGATTGAGGGTTAAAGGTCAAAGTGAAGCAGATATCTCTTCTTCTTAGACCAAGATCTCTGAGGAAAGGAATCAAACCTCATTCACATTGGATCCGCAAAGCCTAGCACAGTGCTGGCACATTGTTGGGGCTTATTACATATGTCTTGCATAATCGGATAAATTATGTATGTGAAACTGATGGAGAAGGGGATGCATGAGCCACAGTGGCCCATTCCGGGCCTTGGGGGTGCAGTATGGGAAGGGGTCACCTTCTCCAAGGTAAGCTGGGGGTGGGATGCTCCAGAAGAGTCTTGGGAGAGACTTCGTGGAGGGGAAGGTCTAAACTGAGCCCCTGAAGGACTGAGAGAACTTGGGAACCAGAGGAGAGGGGAATATCCTAGAGGTACCAGCATACGTGTGTGTGTGCGCGTGCGCGCGTGCACGTGTGTGGGAGTGCATGTGCGTGTGTATGCATCCGTGTGTGTGTGTGTGTGTGTGTGTGTGTGTGTGTGCTTGCTTAGACATGGGTGGGATGAGCCCTATGGGGGCAGAAATGACATTCTGTGATATCAAAGGGCATTTAGTTCTCATGACAATCTGGGGAAAAGGCATAATCGCACTCACTCTGCAGATGAGGGAACTGAGGCTCAAGGAAAGGGGGTGATCTGCCATAAGTTACACTGTGGCAAAGCCAGGATCTGGCTGAGGTCACACTGCTCTCCTTCACCCCAGCTTCTCTGGGGAAGTCAGGTCCCCTGTCCGCAGAGGTCTGGAGGACTCAGCTTCTATGCACCAGGGAGGCTCTGCAGAAGGAGCCCTTGAGGACACAGACCTCTCCCGGGGCCTTACTTGTACTATTGAAAAGGGCCAGGAAACAGCTTTCAGGCAGAGCAGTGGAAGGCTGGAGTCCGGTAGACGCATGTCCTCATTCCAGCCCTGAGTGCAGACTGACCTTCCAGGCGTAACACAGGGCCGGCGGCTCTGGCAGAGTCTGAGTCCTGACTGGCTTGCATGGCCCCCGCCCAGCCCAGGGCCGCACCCAGGGCCAGGAGGCAGCCCTTGCTCCAGGTGGGCGTGGGGCCATGGAGTGGGAGGGCGGGGCTGGGGGGGGGGGAGCCAGGGTCCCTGATTCGGTCCAGGGTGGGGTCAGGCAACCACAAGTCCCACTTGGCCTGGGGCAGCCCCGGTTTATCCTGTTGTCTAGATGTATGTAATTCATAGCAGTGTCCCTTTGTGCTCTCAAATGTCCTGGCTTGGACAGTAATTATGGGTCAGCCTAAGGTGGGTGTTCTCCAAAGAAAAGGAGAACTAGCACTGACTGGGGGCTCTTTCAGTGCCCCGAGGCCTTGGCGCAGCTCCCTCCACCTAACCCACTGTCGGGTGACAGGTGCGAGATGCGCCGAGAAAGAGGCCACTCGGGCCAAGCCCACCTTCGCGCAGATGCACGCAGCAGGACAGAAGAGCCCAGTCCCAGCAGGACGGCTGGTGGGAGGTGAAGCTTCATAGAGTTCTCTTTGGCTTACAGACAGGTGGGGGAGAGAATGTCCTTATGTTTGAGGCAAAACAATAACAACAACAATAATAAAAATAATAATAATCTTTCAGTAGTGTTTTGTAATACTGAAGGATAGAAACTCAAAACAGATGGTCTTTGTTTGGCCAAGCAGGAGGGAGGGTTTGAATGTTCAAGCCTGGGCCCCACACCTAGTGCAGGGGGGTGGGGAGACGGTAGTGGGGGGAGAGGGCTTACACGGGGCGGAACTAGGAAACCAGAGGGCCCCTAAGCCCCAGGGAAAGGCTGACGCTTAGACAGGACATCTCACAGCCCATGGGATGGGGCTCAGGCAGCAGACATACTCTGAAGGATAAAGGAGAAGGAGTCAGGGACGCGGGGACGCGCTGGAGATACGCAGGGTCTGGGTGCTCCGTGACTCTGCAGAAGGAGCCGAGGCCACAGTGTTAAGGCAGCAGATGGGACCTGTTCCCAACTCCCCCCACCTGTGCCCTCGGCCATGTGACCCTGCGGACGACAATGCCGCAGACAAAGCGTACTTCCCTGACCTCCTGATGTTGGGTGCAGCTGTGTAACTCATGTTGGCCAAAGGAACAGGGGTACAAGTGACGGTTGCCAATTCTGAGCTGAGGACTTGAGAGGCATCTGTCACTCATGTGCCCGGCATCCTTGCATCTGGGGCGTGGGCCGTGAGGACGTGGAGCCTCCTGGGGACAGCTGTGCAGCTCCGGGGAAGCCCCAAGCAGCTCCGCCTACCAGGCCCGCGAGTGAAAAAGAGGAATGTGTGCTGCTATAAGCCCCTGAGATTTTGAGCTTGTTATGAAGGAAAATCAAAGATAAAAACAAAAGGAACTAATGCGGTCACCCAAGCAGATTCCATGATGAAGTTCTTCTCCTGGAAACACCTGTTAGCGTCCCTCCGAGCCAGCAGCTCCGTGAAGGGGAGATTATTCTGGAATCAGAATGTCTCACAGCAAGACATAAAGGGGCCTGGCTAACGTCAGATGACATCCCTTCACCCACCTGATGAGCCCAGAACCTCACTCCCTGCTCGGGTCTCTCCCGTTACCTGTGAGCGTCCAGCAGTGGGGGACACACGCTCAGGCCTCCGTCCACCCTCAGCCGTCCACACTGCCCTCTTTGTGGACCGCCGACCCCTCCAGGCCTTCAGTGGGGCCTGCTACCCCTGCCGCCGGTGTCCAGGGCTCTCCCTGTCGGAGAGCCAGTGACCCTAGAAGGCCCAGGCGGTACTGGGTCTGTGGCCTGCTCTGGGGAGAAGGTCCCATTTCCGCCCTGGATGTGACCCGGGACCCTACACAGCAGTGCCTGGGTGCTGGGCCTCACGCAGCGTCTCCTGACAGAGCCAGGTTCTGGTCCTCACCCCTCTGCCCAGGGGATCGGAACCCTGTCCCGGAGACGGGAAGGGAAAGAGCATCATGCACACATCCCTACCCACCTCCATCACTTCCCTCTTTCTGCCCAGGCTCCTGCCTCCTGAAATAAACTCCTCTCTCCTTTCATCCCACACATTTAACTCTGATCAACAAATACTCAGGATAATACCTGACTACACACCAAAAGAACTGAGGCCCCGTTCCTATCCACCCAGAACACCTCTGCCCATTTAGCAGATGGAGAAACTGATGCTCAGGGAGGCGTCACAAGTTGCCCAAGCCTGCACAGCTGCTGAGGGGTAGAGACGGGGGTGAGGCCCTGCCCCTGTGCTTCCAAAGATCTTTTTTCCTCCACTGCTTCTTAAAAGTCATGTGACTTTTGCAATCTACTTCACAATCTATCTTGATTCTAGTCCAAAAATGCATTTTACATCCCTTGCCACCTGAGACCAAAAATAAATAAACAAATGCAAGTAATTATTCTATAGCTTCAGGTGCCTCTGGTGCAGTGCAGACCCCCAAGGTGAGTTAGCCCCGACTGGGGGTCCCAGCAGCACACAGCGCACTGTCTGGGATGGGGGGAGAATGTGCCAGGGGTGGGGGGCAGGGTGTGAGTTGGCTCAGGAGGATTAGGCTTAGGGAGAAAGGGGAGTGTCGGGGTGTCACCTGCCAGCACCTAGGGCAGGGACCTGAGTATTCAACCTGGAAAACGAAGGAACATATCCTGGACTCTAAGACCTCCATTTTCTAGATGGGGAAACTGAGCCTGAAGGGGTGGGGGTGACCTGCTCGGGCACCCAGAGAAGTGGCAGTCGAATGTGGGCCGGAATCCGGTCTCCTCATGCCCCATCCAGGAATCCTGAGTCCATGGAGTCCAGAGCGTGGAGGCCACCCTCCCTTGGCCCCCAGTCCCTGCCTTGTGCCCCAGTGGCTTTGCTGGTGCTGGTGTCGACCAGAGGTAGATGGGTACGGACTCTGTTCTCCAGGAGCCCGTGGGTGAGGGGCGTGAGGTAGGGGACCCGGCCACCTCCCCAGGCCCTGCTCAGCCACCTCCAGGCTGTGTGACCGTGGGCAGCCACGACCTCTCTGAGCTTGGGTGGCATCAGCTCTGAAACAGAGACAGTAATAGACGTGTATGGTGAAGAGCAAGTGAGATGGGCCAGAAGGACACTGACCACAGTGCCTGGCGGAGTGACCGCTCTGCCTACGTCACCCCTTATTTCCCTTCTGACCGTGACTGCTGTCATCATGGTCATTCCTGGAGCCAGATTCAGGCTGCGGCAGTTCTGGACAGAGCTTCAGAGCCAGGTGAGCTCACCCGGTGGGGGCCCGGGGGGCCGCATCTGAGGCAGGTCCCGCAGCACTGGGGGCAGGAACAGAATCTCAGCGCCAAGGGCAGAGGGGCCCAGCGTGGGCTCTGAGCGTGGCAGGCCCAGAACAGGCACAGCCAGGGAACCGACCAAGATGCCGACGTGACCCTGTATGGATGGACCCTGCACCTGTCATGTGCAGACCATGATCCCACTCCTTTAGCTCAGAGCAGCCATGAAGGGAGGGTCAAGACCCCCAGGCGCACATGGGCAACTGAGTCCGGGAGAGCTTACGGCATTGTGCCAGCCAGTGAACCCTTAGCCCAAGGCTCAACGTGTGGTTGGTGTGTGTCATGATTCCAATGTAGGAATAACAATGGCCTTTTGAGCCCCTACTGTGTGCTCTAGAACATGAAGGTTTTCCCAGGGCCCCACGCCCAGGAGGCCCAGCTGGCTCTGGAAGCCACTGAGTGTTGGGGAAGAGTCGTGACTAGAGGATCACCAAAGACAGGCTCTTTCCCCTGGTGGAAAGTTCTCTCTGTCCTGACTTCTGTTTCCTCACCCAGACGGGGCTGGGGGTGATGGACATACCCAGATCGAGGGCCTACTGTGTGCTGGCAGATCGCATTGGTGGATCTCACTGAACCCTCCTGCTGCCCAGGGAGAGCATGCCATCGTCCCTGCTTCGCCGATAGGGAAGCAAGCTCAGTGAGGAAGGGAACCTCCTGCAGAGCACACGGCAGGAGTAAGGAAAGCCTGCACTTGAACTTGGTGAACCTCTCTGGGAGGCTCCACCTGCCCCTGGGCTGGCCTTCTGACCCCTCCATTCTTGACTCTTTCTGACTGTGAGGGTCTGTACTGGAGGAGACTAACAAGGAGGGGGGCTTCCTGGAGGAGGTGGGAGATCAAGGTGGGTCTTGAAGGACAGGTGAAATCAAAGAGGAGGGCACAGGCAGGGACTGGCCAGGTTCAGAGGCAGTCACGGCCTGGGACAGAGGAGAAAAGGCTGGTAGGGCTGCGTGGAGGAGGGCCTGGCAGTGCCCTGCAGAGGGTGCAGCCTCTGTCCTGGAGCTGGAGGACGGGGAAGCTGGCGGCGCCTGGGCCAGGAGCCTCAGAGAGAAGCCAGACTGAGCTTTCAGTACCCCGGGCCTGGCCTAAGAGAGGCTCCACCTCTTGGGGGCCTCTATGGCCTGGCTGGGTCCCCTTCCTGGCATCCGGCAGGCAGTGTCCTGGGGCTCTGGACGAAGCCGATTTGATCTCCCTTCCCCTCCTCCCCCTCCTCTGCGCTCTGTCTGCCAGGCCTGGCTGGAAGTGATCAGAGGCAGCCAATACGGTACTGCACCAGACTGTAGATCATTATGGAGGCATGATCGCACTTGAAGAGGTCCTGAGAATATTGGAATGGAGGGGGTGTTACAGACACATCTTATCCACGTGTTCACTCGTTCACCACACTGCGTATCTTGTGCCCACCATGTGCCGGGCACTGAGCTGCGCCCCGCTCCTTCCTTTGCGTCAGCCACCATCCCCGGCCAGCCAGCACTTGTGCTCATGGTGCTCTCGGTCATGCTCGAGCGCCTGGGAGGTGAGGACCACTCTTGACCTCGTTTTACTGGTGAGGAGTTTTAGATTCAGGGGCCTGGGGTCTCCAAGGAAGGTGCTGGGACAGTCTGGGGAGCAGACAGGGAGGCCCCATAAGTGCCCAGGGGGTGAGGGGGTAGGCAGGCCTGGCCTCGAAGGGGCAGATCCCCCTCTCTAGACTCCCCCTGCACGCTGCCTGCCAGGCCCTCCACCTCTGGCCCAGCCCTGCCTGCCGTGTCAAGGTACTTGCTGGGGTCATGCTGGGAACAAATCTGGAGGAAGAAGGCAATGAGGAGGGAGATACGAGGCTGTGGAAGGAGCCAGAGAATACCCAGGATTAAATGCCCACACATTTGTGCTTTGAAAATCAGATTTTCCCTCCCGGGTCCAGGGTGGCCCCTCCCGCTGGTCCTGGCTCTCTGCCCCTCGTCCTCCCCACACGCAGGGGCTCCTGATGGTTTTCTGTTCCTGGTCCAGCCCTGAACAGATGCCTGGAGCCTGGCCTGCTGTGGAGCTGCTGCCCGGAGCTGGGCCTTGTCTGTGAGCGAGCAGGAAGGAGCTGGGACGGGAGCCAGAGGCCGGGGGGTGGGGGTGGGGAGGCTGTCTGCCTGTGTGTGTCCGCGTGCGCATGCCATGTGACAGGGAGGGAGACATGCACACACATGTGCACACAGAGACATCAGAGAAACGGATTCCAAGAGAGACCCTGAGGGAGACAGAAAGCGAGTCAGTGACAAGGAAAATAGAGACGGAGAGTAGACTGGAGCCAGAGAAATAGGCCAAGACGATAGGAGGCCCATGTGATGGTGAGAGAGGCCAGGGGAGGGAAAAAAAGAGAGAAACTGGGGAGGAAGAGGGAGAAAGCGCAGAGATCAGAGAGAGAGAGAGTGGGGGAGATGGAGAGAGAAGAACCCTAACAGAGGCCCATAGCCCCCAGAAGGAGGAAGGGCAGCAGAGAGGGTCCTGAGCCGGGGAGAGACAGAAGCCCCGAGGGGCAGAGGGGCAGGGAGGAGGGGCTGCCGGGCCTGGAGGTGACAGGGCCGCCCGGAAGGCAGGTGAGCTCTGCCAACTCTTATTTGCAGAATGGGGTGGGGAGACCCTGTGGGGTATGGGACGGGGTGCCTCAGATGCCAACCTGAGGACCCCCGCTGGGAAGCTCCCGCTCCCCTGCTCTTGCCCCGTCCCCTGCCCTCTACCGTCTGTGCTCAGTACAGCTCAGCTCTCAGCCGCTTACGGGGCAGCGTGAGTGCGGACGGAGGGTGGACGACCATCATTCAGCCTGCTGAGGGGTCCCACGGCTAATGGGAAGGGGCTGGGGTGCCACGGGCAGGCTCTGGGGTTTGGGGAGTCAGCCCGCTGGGCTCTGCAGTCTACCTTGGCTGAGCTCTCTCACTTGCCTGGGGCTTGGCCCTTCTCGGCACAGGCTGGTTAACAGTGCCATGGAGAAGATTCCGTGAGGGGCAGGCCCAGCAGGTGCCAGACGTGCTAGCTGCCAGTTAGTAGTAGTATTAACAATCATCTGGGCCAAGCAGCCCCCCAGCATACACATGAGGGAAACTGAGGCCCAGAAAAAGGAGGAGCCAGGAGAGAGAGAGCAGGAAGGAGCCCAGGCCTTCTGAGTCTGCCTGACGTGCTGACCCCCAGTGGGTCTCAGCGGCTCACGGTCCTTTCCTGAGTACCTGCTGAGAGCTGCCTGCCTGCCCCGAATCATGGCTGATTCTTCACTGGAATGTGAGGCCCTCGTCCTCAGTGGCTCTCAGGTTTCTCTGCGAATATGAGCAGCAAATATGGGGTGGGGGCATGGAAAGAGGGAGCAAGTCCAAGGAGGGATGAGTAGAGGAGTGACAGAGGCAACCAGCACAGAGAGGAAAGTAGGGAGAGAAAAGGAAAGAGATTTACTGGGGGGGGGGGGGCACCCAGAGGGAGATAAAGGCAGAAACGTACCTATGAAGGGGGAGACACGGGCACATATACCCGCAAACACCCCCCAGATGAAGGAGCCTCTGGGACAAGGGCTGGAAGTGAGACATGACGAGGCGTAAAGACAAAGAGGAATAACCCCCACCTCCCACCGCTGCCCCAATACAGGAATCCAGACAGAGGTGGGGAGGGACAGACACAGCCAGGCTGAGGATGGAATGTGGGGCAAAACGAAATGTGGGGACAAAAAAGGAGAAAGGGACACAGACAGCAAGACAGAAAAAAGAGAGGCGGGGGAGAGATTAATACACAGAGAGAGAGGCAGCGAGAGAGAGCCGCAGAGTCTGGGGTTCGCACCCCTCTCCCCCCACCCCCGCCGCACCCCACTTTCCTCCACCACCTGCTGACCCGGCTCACAGGAGCCCCACATGTCAGTGGGGGGAGAGGAGAATTCTCCAGGGCCCAGCGCTCCAGCCGCGGTCCGCCTTCCCCCCCAGCGCCCCTGACGAAGAGCATGTTAAGGCGTCGTCTGTCTGCACTGGACAGAGGCTGCTTCGCCTTGAACCCGACGCGCGGATGGAAGGAGAGACACCTGCCCACCTCTGCTCACCCAGCCCAGGCCTCAGAGCCTCTTGGTTCTCCCCAGTGACTTCTGAGCTGCGGGGGCTGAAGGTGGGCACATCATCACAGCGGCATCTGTGCAGGGAAAGACTTTTCTGTCACATCCAGGGCCCCATCCCACCTCCTTTTGTGGCCCCGACGACGAGAACTCAGTGTCTGGCAGGAGGGGTGGGAAGAAGGTGGAAAGCTGTTCCTCCAGGGCCAGAGACTCTGACTTTTTGTAAAGCCGGAGAGCCACTTTGCTGGAACTGAAAACTGTTTGCAGCAACAGGAAAGGATGCATCCAGGAGAGAGCAGGAGTCCCAGCACTGATGGGGGACTGACGGTGGCAAGTGAATTAAATGTAGCAGAAGCTGAACATACCTGCCGGGGAGCGGGCTGCCATTCTCATGAAATGAAGAATCTGCTGGCGGGGAGGGAGGCAAACCCCCACTGTGCTGAGACGTGGTAGCTGCGCCTTCCAGGGCGGACCCTGGTGTCATTTCCTCTGTGTGCAGGCTCAAGTGAGAAGAGTGCTGGGTTTTCCTCTGATGCCTGTGCTGGGGGCTTGGTGTGGGGGCTCTTGGGGTCTAAGATGGAGTGGAGAGAGAGAAGTGAGTCACAGTCAGTGCCAGGAGGGGCTTTGGAGCTGGGAAGGCAGACCAGGCTCAGATTCAGGTTCAAGAGAGAACCGAGGCTATGAGCCCAAAAGTAGAGTGCCTGGCCCAGGGCGGGGCACAGAAGACACGCCAGATCAGGCAGCAAGCGTCACCCTGAGTCGGGGGGCCCACAGGGGCCTTTTATTTTTTCTACCTTTTTATTGAATAATAATTGACATACAACATGGTATTAGTTTCAGGTATATAACATAGTGATTCCCTATTTAGATATATTACAAAATGTTCATTGCAATAAGTTACCAACGGTCACCATACAAAGTTGTTACAATATTATTGATTATATTCCCTATATTGTACATTACATCCCATGACTTATTTACTTTATGACTGGAAGATTATACCTCTTAATCCCCTTCACCTATTATGCCCACCCTCTCTGGCAACCATCAGTTTGTTCTCTGTGTCTTTAAGAGTCTATTTCTGTTCTGTTTGTTTGTTTTTTGGATTCCACATATGAGTGAAATCATTTAGTTTGTCTTTCTCTGACTGACTTATTCCACTTAGCATGATACCCTCCAGGTCCGTCCATGTTGTTGCAAATGGCAAGATTTCATTTTTTTGGCTGAGTAATATTCTCACCTTCTTTATCCATTCATCTATCAAGGGACATCGGCTGCTTCCATGTCCTGGCTGTTGTAAATAATGCTGTAGTGAACACAGAGGTACTTGTAGTTTTACAAATTAGTGCTTTTATTTTCTTCAGATAAATACCTAGAAGTAGAATTATAGGATCATACGGTAGTTCTATTTTTAATTTTTTGAGGAACCTCCATACTATAAAGCTAAAATCATCAAAACAGTATGGTACTGGCACAAAAACAGACGCATAGATCAATAGATCAGAATAGAGACCCCAGGAAGAAACCCATGTTCACATGTTAATCCATGTTTACAATACTTAATCTACAACAAAGGAGGCAATGGGAAAGGACCATCTCTTCAATAAATCATGTTGGGACTACTGGATAGCCACATGCACCAGAATGAAACTGGACCACTCTCTTATACCACACACAAAAATTAACTCAAAACGGATTAAAGACGTAAGTACAAGACCTGAAACCATAAAACTCCTAGAAGAAAACAGGCAGAAAATTGAGCCTGGGTGGCTCAGTTGTTAAACATCCGCTTTCAGCTCAGGTCATGATCCCAGGGTCCTGTGATCGAGCCCCACATGGAGCTCCCTGCTCAGAGGGAAGCCTGCTTCTCCCTCTCCCACTCCCCCTTGCTTGTGTTCCCTCTCTCGCTGTCTCTCTCTGTCAAATAAAAATTAGAAAGAAAGAAAAAAAAGAAAGAAAGAAAGAAAGAAAGAAAGAAAGAAAGAAAGAAAGAAAGAAAGAAAGAAAGAAAGAAAGAAAAAGAAAACAGGCAGTAAGCCTTTGACATTAGTCGTAGGGATATTTTTTTGGACCAATCTCCTCAGGCAAGGACAACAAAAGCAGAAATAAACAAATGGGCCTACATCAAACTAAAAAGCCTTTGCACAGTGAAGGAAACCATCAGCAAATGAAAAAGCAACCCACTGAATGGGAGAAGATATTTGCAAATGACATACCCAACAAGGGATTAATATGCAAAATATATAAAGCAACTATACAACTCGATAACAAAAAACAAACAATCCAATTTAAAAATGGGCAGGGGACCTGAATAGACATTTTTCCAAAGAAGACATCCAGATGGCCAACAGACACATGAAAAGATGCCCAACGCCACTCATTAGGAAAATGCAAATCAAAACCACAACGAGAAATCACCTCACACCTGTCAGGATAGCTAGAATCAAAAAGACAGGAAACAACAATTATTTGCCCAGAAAATGGCTAAAAGGGGGCCCTCGTGCTGTGTTGGTGGGAATTCAATTGGTGCAGCCTCCATGGAACAGTCTTCTAGGGCCTTCTAGACAGTGGAGCCCTGGATGTAAAGAGGGTTGTTATTCCTGCAACCATCATTCACTCCAGGTATCTTTCCCAGAATCCCACATGGGGGTCCCTGACTGTCCCTCTCCTGACCCCTGACATCTCATGCGTCTGATGGGGTTTGAAGAAGTGGGTCTGGCCTGAACTCAGTCTACAGAAGTGGATTCTCTATGCGCATGGACGCCATCCATTTACCTTGAGAATCTCACGGAAAGCGTTATTCTTGTCCACCTGGTTAGTGGTGGGGCACCTGCGTCCCCCCTTCAGCTTTTATGAACCATTAGTGGCAAGAGGTTCATTGCCAGTTCTTTGGCAAAACACAGCACTTTCTTTTAAGCATATTGTGTTAAAGTCAGAATTTCTTCTCTATTAGCTGATAACCTTTTCTTCCGGCTTTTCTTTTAAATGACTATTTCTCATTCATTCTTGTGGAAGATCTGTTAAGAGAGATGAATCTAGAAAAGTCATGAACTCTTTTTTTTTTTTAGATTTTTTTTTTATTTTTTATTTTGAGAGAGTGAGAATGAGAGAGAGAGAGTACATGAGAGGGGGGAGGGTCAGAGGGAGAAGCAGACTCCCCGCTCAGCAGGGAGCCCGATGTGGGACCCGATCCCAGGACTCCAGGATCATGACCTGAGCCGAAGGCAGCCGCTCAACCAACTAAGCCACCCAGGCACCCCGAAAAGTCATGAACTCTTGAGAACATATGGCTCTTTAAGATGTATTTATTTGCAGCATAAATGAGTAGATAAAACATGGGGTCGTTAAGGGCAGCTTGAATTGTTCTGCTTTGAATAAATTGTAGATCTGTCTGCAAGTACCTGCTCCTGACTGGTACGCGAGCTTCTGTTTCAGGCTGTGATATTCAAGGAAGTGGGGTGGGTTTGGCTGAGTCTGTCAGCCCTGCCTTGACCCTGTGAGGTAGTTAGGTAAACTCTCACCTGCACAGGTGGGGGGCTCATGGAGGCCTCAGTTCTGGAGGCTTCTCCCTAATTCCCATCTGCTTAAACACAGACCTGTGAGGCCCAAAAGGGCTGGGGTGGGGTTCACCCCCGGGCACAGGGCGAATATATGAACAATATGCACCACATTAATGAAGAAACAAAGAAAAATGGCCAAGAACAGTGCTTACTTTGTAGGAGTTCACTTTGCATCAGAAATATTGTGGACACCCAAGTAATGAAGAAGAAACTCTCCTAAGAGGACATGATCAAGTTAACATTTATTATGTGCCTATTGAGAGTCCGGCTACCAACTGGTCGGTGGGTGTCACCTCCCCCACCTCGGGGATGAGAGTCAGAGAGGGACAGTGATCCGCCCAAGGTCACACAGGCAGGTAGGGTGGAGCTGAGCGCAAGCCCCACCTGCCTGGCTCCACCTCCAGGCTTTTTCCTCCCACCTCCCAGGGTAGGGTTGCTGTTATTATCTTCAGGGTAAGTGGGTTCGCACAATCATTCATTCATTCATCCATCCATTCATTCATACGAACACATACTAGCACCTCTTCTGCTGCTAGATGCTGAGGACACAGAGTCAGGGCGCAAGGGGGGCTCGCCCAGAGGACCAGGGAGGGGCCCCGCGGTCAGGACGGGCCCCAGGTCAGCTCAGTATAGGCAGCCAGACCCGTGGGCTTGACATGGAAATGTCTGAGCTGCAGAACAGCTTCTCCAAAACTCCCAACTTACTTGAGGCTCTTCCCCGACCCGTAGAGCAGCATTGAGAGGCAGGGCTCAGTGGCCATGGACTTGAAGAGCTGGGATGAAGGGAAGGTCAGCCAGGGCTTTGCCACAAGGAGAGGAAGGAAAAATGTGAAGAAGCAGTGCTCTAAGTCAACCAGAACCCACACAAGGAACCCTGACAGGACTAGAGAGGTTTGCTCCCACCAGAAAGGCAAAGGGGAAACACTTTCGTTTCCATGACACATTTCTATTTTTTTAAGAAACCGCATGATTGTTTTTGCACTGGAAAGCCATGAATGGAAAATTCCACCTCCCGTTCCTCCTCCAGGCGCTAAAGAATAGAGGAAGCTTCTGTCCCCGGTTTGCTGGTGCCTGAAATTCTACCATTGGAACTTCATTCCTATGGCGTGAGGCTTTGTCCTTTGTTAAAACGCAAACTTCACAGAAGTCATGCCTTCGACACAGATTTATTTTCATTAACTCAATAAATGTTTATTGACTTCTTGGCCTCAGCCGTGCAGTATCTAGAGGCTGGGAATAGAGACATTAATTAAGACGTGTCCAGATCCTCCACACCTTCAAGGAACTAGCAAACTCTGTGTATGAGGGCTGCGGTGGAGGACCATAGGAACCCTGACCGTAATGGAGTGGTGAATGATGGTGGTGGGAGCCCCCAGCAGAGGTGACCTATTTCATAGCTGCAAAAGGTGGAGCTTGAGCTGCAATCTAACAGATGAAGGGCGGGTGGCGGGTGGTTGAGAATCCCAGCGGGAGGGCACAGCCAGGGCAAATGAATGGGGTCATGAGCCAGTATGGTGGGGTTCGGGGACTACATGCCACTCAGCGGCCTTGGACATAAGGTAGGACATGGCAGGTGGGACGGGAGTGGCGGGGAGGGCTTCTCATTGATTGGACACTACTTTCATGTCAGAGGATGGCCTCTGTCCCAGCGCTTTGCTGCCTCCCCTGCTTCCCCCTCACCTCCTCCCACCAAGCCCACCAGACTCTCCTTTGCGAAGCTGCCTTGTGCCCCTCTCAGTCACGTGGTCTGGATGACCCACCCCCCAGCCCCAGGGGTGGGGCCTGATTGGCTTAAGGAGTCAGCCTACGCCCATCCTGCCGGTGCCTGATTGGTTCAGGAAAGGGCACGTGGTCCAGCTCAGGCCAATGAAAGGCCAGATGTTTGCCAGGGTTTCTGGGAACGGGACCTTCCCCTCTCCTTCAAGGTTGCTAGCTCCCAGATGCACCTGCACTCTTCTTCTGGCTCCAGGGAGGGAGGTGTTGGAGGCCAGGGGTGAAGGTGACGTGGGGAGGAGGGCAGAGAGGCGAGAATGTCGGAGAAATGGGGTCTGGGTAGACCCACCCCTGCTGTCCTCAGCTGGGCCAGCAAATTCCCATTTGCTCAGCCCATTTGTTGTTCCTTTTGAGTAAAAAGTTCCTCACTGGTGCAGGGCATTTCTGGGGGAGAGCACTGGGTGGAGCTGGAAAAGGAGCGGCTAGCGGTGCCTGGAGCTGGATGGCGCGGGGTTGGCCAAATCCCTTTCCTGTGGATTCCGCCTCCATGTACAGTTCTTATCATGAGGGAAGGTCTTTCCCCAGGAAACATCTCCTGACACTGGCGTGACACCTGGATGCAAGTCCTGGGCGGACAGCCCGGCATTAGGGGTCCTGGGTTCTATCCTAACCCAGCCCCCTGTCTGACTGTAAGGCCCAGTGGCATCATGCACCTTTCTGGTCTTCCATTGGTGATCCATCCACCAGCCCCTAGACTGAGCTCCCCCAGGGCAGGGGTGATGACCAAGCCAGCCCTGAGCCCCAGAACAGAGGACAGAACAGGTGTCAATGGGGCTGTTGACCGATCAGTGCAGGAACTGTACCTTCCTGCACTAACCTCCCATGGCCAGGACCATGTGTGATGCTGACAGGGACCAGCTGCTGTTCGTCTGTCCACCCCAAGAGCCTCCTGAAGACCCCAGCCCCATGTTAGTGCAGCAGGAAGGGATTTAGCAGGAAAAGATTTAGCACGCAGGCTGCATGACAGAGGCCTCAGCTCACACGGAATCTCCAGTGCTGTTCAAGCCTCCCTGAGCCACAGTTTTATAGTGCAGGGTGAGAAAAATCACCTCAAAGCTCAGCCATTTATTTTTTAGCTGCAGCTGACCTGGTCAGCCAAGCTCTGGAATTCTCTGCTCAGTCTGCTCATTAGTGCGGGTGCAGGAGAAAGTCATAATGAGGGCCCATGCCTGGGGACAAGACTCAAAGAAAGAAAGAAATCAGTGGGGGGCAGCCCAAGTGCAGTCCTTTAAAATGGCAGAGCCACTGCCCTGCGCTGTTGGGTGGCGGGGGCTGCATCAGAGTGCAGGACGTGTGTCTCTCCACAGGCTGGAGCAGGGGACACAGTGGGTCTGGGCCATCTCAGACCTGTCTCCAGCCTCCGTAAGACCCGGGTTCCTCTCTTGAGGGCAGTGGGAGGCAGGCAGAGTGCAGAGGGGCAGAGCCCTGGGTGGGGCATAGTGACCTGCGAGGGTTCTAAAGTTAGGAAGAACCCCCATGAAACGTTCCATCACTCATTCCTTCATTTATTCAGTCTCTCATATGCCCAGCAAGGGGGCTTCCCGCTGCTGGTGAGGAAGTTGACAGTAAGCAGAGAATCCCACGAAAATATATAATGGCCCGATTGTATAAGGGTCATGATGGAAGGCAATTATGGAAGATTAAAACATGTTCCAGCAGGAGCGCCTGGGTGGCACAATCGGTTGGGTGTCCGACTCTTGTTCTGGCTTAGGTGGTGAACTCAGGGTTGTGGGATCAAGTCCTATGTCAGGCTCTATGCTCCTTTCGAAGTCTGCTTGGGATTCTCTCTCCCTCTCCCTCTGCCCCTCCCACTCCTGCTCTCTTTCTCTCTTAAAAAAAAAATATATATATATGTATACACACACACACACATGTACATGTATACATGTACACACATGTATACATACACACATATATACACACATACATATACGCACATATATATACATATATACACACAATATATACACACATACACACATATGTATATATACATATATACACAACACATATACATTCACACACGTATATACACACATACACACACATATATATACACACACATACACACATGCACACATATATATACACACACATATATACACACGTACACACACATATAACACACATATACACAACACACATATATACACACACATATTCACACATATACACGCATGTACAAATATATATA
>NW_027397080.1:14033440-14056916 GCF_003265705.2 Callorhinus ursinus | reverse complement strand
ACACATGCAGACACAAATACACACATATATACACACATACACATATACACACACACACATACTGGTGGCAGCTCTGCCCCAGTTCAGAGTGTGGTCAGGGCGAGTCCCGTCCCCCTGCTGAGCTTTAGTGTCCCCCTCTTTAAGATGGGGCTAGAGCTGGGTTGAAAGGCTGTCCAGCCTTGATGCTGTGGACCCAACACTCAGCGAATGAGCCCTAGTCTGTCCCTTTCTTGACTTGTCCTGCCCCTATCTCCCTGCCCCCACGTTAGCCTGCCAACAGTGAGACATTAGAGACACCAGGGCCACAGTCAAGAGGGCCACTCTCCCCCCCTACCCCAGAGCAAGGAGCCAGATTCTCCTGGGATGGGACTCAGGGATCTGCATTTTGGAGAGCTTCACAGATGATTCTGAAGCAGCCATCAGACCCCAACTATCATCTGGGACCAGGGGCCAGAGCCCAGCTTAGAAAGTCTGGCAT
This sequence comes from Callorhinus ursinus, assembly GCF_003265705.2. NCBI lineage: Eukaryota > Metazoa > Chordata > Mammalia > Carnivora > Otariidae > Callorhinus > Callorhinus ursinus. The sequence goes on along the minus strand of NW_027397080.1, from coordinate 14,056,438 downwards.
GTCAGACGCTATAGAGGAAAGTAACAATAGCAGCATTATATTGTATGTGCTGGGAACTCAGTCCATCCTCCCATATGCCTCACGGTGACCCACAGTGAAGGGGACTCTTAGCATCCCATTTTCCAGATGAGGGAACTGAGGCTCAGAGAAGGAAGAACCCTGTCTGGGCCCCTCTCTGCAGGGGACCCCAGAAGCACAGAGAGAAGAAGGGGGCTCCCACCCAGAGAACTGAGGAACCAGCCTTAGTCTCCTCTTCTTCGTCCAGATCGCCTAGGAGAAATTTTTCTCTGAAAAGACAGCTTGCTATCAGGTTGGTGTGAGCAGGGCACAGCGTCAGGAGGGAGTGGGATGCATGCGTGGGAAGTTCTGCTGCCCCAGCCAGCACAAGCAGCTTGGGATGGAAACAGACACTTACAGGAGGTGCTCAGAGGCCCAGGAAGCTACCCCGCCCCCTCCCTGTCCAGCTGAGCCAGGGCCCCTCTCTGTGGTGAGATCACCTCTGCCTCCTTCCCCACTCATTCCATTCATCTCAGCTAATCATTAGAAGATTCAGCTCCTTTGATAATCTCTCTTCAGCAAAAAAGTGGGGGTGGGGCCAGGGACTAGCCCTAGAACACAGAAGCTCCATGCCAGGCCCGGGGCCCACACTGTGCGCTGGGTGCGTGGCGGCTCCGTCTCTCCGGGGCTCAGTTTCATCACTGGGGAAATCTTCAGGGGAGACAGTGCATTCAAAGGGCTCAGTATGGCCTCTGGCCCACAAGCCCCCTTCCCCCAATTCCAGGGGACTGCGTGGATCTTTATGCCCTGTCTGGGGAATGGTGACAAATGGGGGGTGGGGTAGGGTTGTTTGAGCAGTGGGGTGCGTGTGTGTGCGTGCACAGTGAGGACGGTGTGTGCTGCCCCATACATATGCTTGTGTACCTCTGCTGTGTTTGAGATCTGAGGGCCAGGCCGAGAGGAAAAGGGTGCAGGGGGCAGGTGGTGATGTGGGGAAGTGAGTCAGGGGCACACCCAGAGGAGCCTGGGGCTTGTGTGACTCTGGGGACCCTTGGCACAACGCATTCATGATTGTTCTAATATGAAATAAAGGGCATTTTTTCCCTGAACTTGGAGTAAAGTGGAACCCTAGAAGATGTCTGGGTCCTGTGCTCTGATTGCTGGCCTCACCAGGACAGGCAGAGCAGTGAGCCATGGAACCAGGAGGGGCATCTTCCCAGAGTGTCATCTTTACTCCAAGATCTGGGAAAGTGCCCCTTATTTTATATTAAACATACCATGGATACATCAGGATAAAATGTGCATAGTTTTGAAATCTAATTAAACTGGGAAGTTCAAAGAACAAGGATGCCAGCAGCTGGTTGCTTCAGCCTCTGCCCCCAGACACCCTAGGGACCCAAAAACCCTCCCTCCACATGAGGGGTGCCCCAGGGGCATCATTTGGGAATCCCTACTTTTCAGGAAATGGAGTATCCGAAAAAAGAGCAGGGCCATGATTTGCTCCCATGGGGGTTTTAGAAAACTGTCCCTGCACAGGGACCAGAGGTGGGGACACTAGTGCCCCTGGGGGAAGGAGGGAGGAGCAGGCCCAGGAGCAGGAGGGGGCAGACGGGACCGGGAAGAGAGGAGGGGAAGACATCCTGCAGAACAGCCCCTACACTGAGGGTCGGAGGAGAGCAAGGGTAGGGGAGGGTGGAACCCAGGCTGCCTGGGGGTCTAGCCCTGAGTGTCAGCTGTGGGCAGGGGCAACCAAGTTCAGAATCACAGGAAGAAGGGCAAGTATCTATTCTGCAGCGAGGAGGCGAAGCCTTAACTGCTGTGAGCCACTGATCTTTTCTCCAACTAGGACAGATGGCACTGACAAGTAGAAGGGCAGACACTCTCTAGTACATTCTATGAGGCCAGTATTACCCTGAACCAAAAGCAGACAGACCGTAAACGACAGAACAATATCCCTTATGACCCCACACGGTCAGTGCCCGTCACACCCCCTCATGGTCACACCCATTGTTTATGCATGTGACAGTCATTTACTCATGCTTAACATTGACATCTCTTCCAGACTGATCTGTTGACACTAACTTTTGCCTTTGACTTACTGTTACCATAATTTTTGTCATCACCGCTCATCAGTGAACTCCTGACCGCACTCTCCTCTCTACCCGGCGTTAGATACAAATAATTCCTGCTCTCATTAACGTGCCAGCAAGTCGGCAAATGCAACCCGTGATACCGTTGTGGTCTGGGGACCTAGCCTTCTGCAGCTCCCCGTGCACTTGCCCCTTGGTGCCCCTGTCCCCGCGGTCCAATCCCCAGGGCGGCTTCTGCAGAGTCCAGTCCCCCGGCGGGCGGGTTCTAGGGACTTGCTGCCGCCTTGCTGGCTGTTGGGTCCTGGGCACTCACCCTGGGCCAGGCGTGGTGCCAGGTGCCTTGCCAGCATTGCCATCGGGAGATGTTCCCTGAAACCCAGGGTTAGGACCGGCGAGTAATTTGACCAGAATCCTGCAAATACTGAGTGATGACCCAGCCCTTGGCCTCAGGTCTTCCTGATTCCAGTGCTCACGTTTTTTCACCAACATCTGGAGCCAGAAGTCCTGCTCCCTCTCCTGTGCCTTCACCCTCCTCCCCCAGCTCTTCACCCCACAGCCCAGCTCTGCCAAGGCCCCTTGGACAGGCAGCTGGAGATCTGAGATGCCATGTCACCTACAGGGACCATGAGAGGAATCTGGCTTCAGAGACACCTTAACCTTCTGGGGAGAGGGTCCAGGGCCCCCAGGATCCACAGTCCCGTCCTGGTTTGGGAACCACCTGCCCAGGGGGTTAATACACTGGTTTTCCCTTCACTCCTAGCAGCTCAGATGTGCACGCAGGGCAACCCTGAGCATCACCTCGCTGCAGAGGTGTGAGTGATGACAATGCTGTTTGTGGGGTAATTTTCACACCTTTGTACCGGGGAGTATCTTTGGGCCTCACGTGACCATCAGGAAATCCTGAGAAGGAGAGCATTAGGCCCCTTGAATGGGAAAACGGGCTCAGAGTGATTTTTGAAGCCAAAGGACTCTAGAGAGCCATCGTCTTCTCATTTACAGATAAGGAAGCTGAAACCAGAGAGCAGTGACCAGAGAGTGTGTGGCAGAACCAGCCCCCGATCCCAGGGCCCCTTGTTCTCAGGCTGCTGCCTACACAGAATGGCAGGCGTGACCTGTGAGTCAGTCTGGGATGTGGGTTATTTTTTGTTTGGTTTTGTTTTTAGCTTCGGCACGGTTCCCAGCCTGCGTGCTCTTCCGAGAAGCTGGAGGGGTGGGGGCAGATTTGTCCGGATTCTGATCCAGGTCCGCCACGGCCTCAGCCTGTGTGACCTTGGGCAGCCCCTCCTTTGCCCCCACAGGCCTTGGTTTTCTTGTCGGTGAAACCGCTCACAGAACCAGGGAGCCGAGTTTGCGTCGCTGGCGTTCTGGACGCGCCCTGAACATCCCGTTCCCCCAGGGATTTCAAAGCTGGACGCGGTCGACACAACTGCTTGGCTTGACCCCAACTGCTTCACTTCCCTGGCCATGAATTTAATTTCTCCTGCTGGAAACCTGGCTCCGTGCACTTGGGCTGAATAAGTTTATTTGTGGGAATTACCAGTTCCTGGGGCTGCTCGCATCAGAAGCAGCAGGTGGGTGCTCCGAGTGCTTCTGAATGAGCCCCCGAGTCCAGCTGGGACAAATCTAACCCTCCAAAGCGACATCTGCTGGAAGGTGGCATTGAATTAAGTCACATGATAAAAGCATTTCTCCCGGTTCCGGTAACCTTTATTTAACTGGAGGCGGGATCTCCCCTCGAGAGGCCCACTTCCCTGTCTGGGGACTTTTCCTGGCAGGAGGGGTCCTGGGAGCCCACTGTGTTAGGGAGGACAGAATGGATGAGGACAGCCGATGAGGGGCCTCGGAGTGAGGGGAGGGGGCAGGGATCGGCCCCCTGTTGGGAGAGGAGAGCCTGGCTGAGAGGGCCACACCGATGGCATGACTAGCTTTGCAGGGCCTGTCACCCCATGTGGGCGCCCTGGAGATAGCTGTTGTTCGTCCATTCACTTTCTCACACACTCACTCAACAAACACTTGTTGGCCAGGCATGGGCTGAGGAATGTGCCAGGTGAAGGGCACTCCCCCAATTTGTGCTCTCTCTTTCTCTCTAAAATAAATGCATAAATCTTTTTTAAAAAGAAAAAAAAAGGAAAAAAAGGGGCGCCTGGGTGGCTCAGTCCATTGAGCGGCCGACTCTTGGTTTCAGTTCAGGTCATGATCTCAGGGTCCTGGGATCCAGCCCCGCGTCAGGTTCTGAGCTCGGCAGGGAGCCTGCTTGAGACTGTCTCCCTCTACCCTTCCCCGCACTTATGTGCTCACTCACGTTTGCTCTCTCTCTCTCTCTCTCTCAGATAAATAAATAAATCTTTTTTTAAATCTTAAAATTTATATGGAACTACAAAACATCTCAAATAGCAAAAACAATCTTGAGAAAGAACAAAGCTGGAGGCATCACATTTCCTGTCCAAACTATATCACAAACCGATCCTCATCAAAGCAGCCAGATGCTGGCGGGAACGGCACAGAGACCAATGGAACAGAAGTGAGAGCCCGGAAATAAACCCATGCATCTGTGGTCAGCCAACATTTGACAAGGAAGCCGAGAATACTCACCAGGGAAAGGACAGTCTCTTGATTAGTGCTGCTGGGAAACCTAGATATCCACATGCAAAATAATACAATGAACCCCTACCTTACACCACTCACAAAAATCAGATTTAAGACTTAAACGTAAGAGGTGAAACCATAAAACTCCTGGAAGAAAACAAAAGGGAAAAGTTCCTTGACATGAACCTTGGCAAAAAATAAAAAAAATAATCACTGACAATGGTTTTTGGCTATGATGCCAAAAGCACAAGCAACAAAAGCAAAAATCAACAAGTGGGAGTACGTCAAACTAAAAAGTTTCTGCACAGCAAAAGAAGTGAAGAACAATACGCAAAGGCAACCTACAGAATGGGAGAAAATATGTGTAAACCATATATCTGATAAGGCATCAACATCCAAAATACATACAAGGAATTCATACAACCCAACAACAAAAGAAGAAATAATCGGATTAAAATTACTCAGAGCATCTGAATGGATATTTTTCCCAAAGAAGACATCCAGATGGCCAGCAGGCACATGAAAAGGCATCAGAATGACAGACATCATTCATCACCAGGGAACTGCAAATCAAAACCACAATGAGAGATCCCCTCACACCTGTCAGAATGGCTAGCATCAAAAAGACAAGCAATAACAAGTGTTGGCGAGAATGTGGAGGAAAGGGAATCTTTGTGCACCATTGGTGGGGATGTAAACTGGTTCAGCCACTGGGGAAAGCAAGACGGAGTTTGCTCAAAAATACAAAATAAAAATAGAACTACCATGTGATCCAGCAAGTCTCCCTCCTTAGGTATATATCTTCAGGAAACAAAATCACTATCCCAGAGAGAGAGCTACACCCTCATGGTCACTGCAGCATTATTGACAAGAGCTGAAACACGGGAGAAGAAACTGCATCCATCAACCAGTAAATGGAAAAGGAAAACATATATACAGTGAAATATCATTCAGCTATAAAAAGAAGGGAATCCAGCTCTTTGTGATGACACCGGTGGACCTGGAGGGCATCCTGCCAAAGGCAGTAAGTCAGACAGAGAAGGACAAATGCTGTGTAATCTCACCTCCATGTGGAATCTCAAACAGCTGACCACATAGGACCGGAGAGGAGATTGGGGCTGCCAGGCTGCAGGGCGCGGGGAGGTCGAGGAAAGGGGGCAAACTTGCAGTCGTAAAGTGAGTGACTTCTGAGGACCGAACATACCGCATTGTGACTGTACTTGCCTCCACTGTAGTGTATACCTGAAAGTTTTTAAGAGCAGGGGCGCCTGGGCGGCTCAATCGGTTAAGCGTCTGCCTTCCGCTCAGGTCGTGATCCTAGGGTCTTGGGATCAAGCCCCACATCGGGATCTTTGCTCAGCGGGGAGCCTGCTTCTCCCTCTGCCGCTTGTGCTCTCTCTGACAAATGAATAAATAAAATCTTTTAAAAAAAAGAAAAGAAAAGAAAGTAAGAGGTTAGATCATGTTCTTATCACAACACCAAAAAAAGTGGACGTTATTTGAGGTGGTAGATGTGTTAACTAACCGTACGGTGGTCATCATCAGATCATTGCCTTGTACACCTTACACTTGCACAATGTTAGCCGTCAATTATATCTCAATAAAGCTGGAAAAAAATGTTAAGTATGGCTTGGGAGTAAGACAGACCTGACTGAGTTTGAGTCCTGGCTCTGCCCCTGTCATTCACTCCACAGATCGTCACTGAGTGCCTGGCCTGTTAGGCACTGCCTCAGCGCAGGGGACCCAGGGGGACCAGATGCACATGGCCCCTGTCCTCTCACAGGCTGGCAGGGGAGGCAGTGAATGACCAACCCACGAAGAGCCAGCTAGTCACCCACACAAGAAGGCCACCAGGGGCCTACATGAGGCAGGGCCCTGAGAGTGACAGGGACAGTGGGGTGGGAGGCCACCTCAGTGCATTCAGGGAGGGCCTCTCGAGGACGCGCCGTCTGAGCTGGACCTGGACACCCAGAAGGACAAGCCGAGCAGAGAGTGGCGAAGGGCATCCAGACAAAGAGCTCAGGTGGATGAGAAGAAATGAGGCCAGAGCGAGCAAAGAGCGGGCAAGAGGGACGCGGGCAGAGGCAGGGCCGAGGCCACGTCGGGCGGGGCCTCGGAGGTCACAGCCAGGCGCTCAGCCTTTACTCACAGAGCAGTAGGTCACTGGAGGCTGAGTGATCTGGCTGACTCGTTCCAAATGGTCGCTGTGGCTACCGCAGTTTGTGTGACACCTGGTGGCTCTGTGACTTTGGGCAGGTCACAGGCTCCCTGAGCCTCGATCTCTCCATCTGTAAAATGGGGATGACAGTACCTACCTCACCGGCTTCGTTGGAAGCTGAGCCGTGACAATCCACACGGAGCTCTTGGCCACGTGCCCCGGGCCTGGTGAGCGCCACATAAAGCCGCGCTCTGCGACCTCACCCCGTCCACAGCCCTTGTCCTCCACCCCCGGGGTGTAGCCCGGCCCACACCTGTGGAAACCGTGGCTCCCTGCCCCCCGTCCACACCTCCCGGCCTCCCCGGCCCTGGGAGCACCACGGCCCATGGCTTTTTCTCCTCCCACGGCTCAGATGAGGCACGGAGGCCCGCGGAAGGTGAGGACGGCCTCTGCGCCCCGCGAGGAGGAGGTCCTCGGGCCCAGGCCGCGGACGCCAGACTCGCTGCCGTCTGCGCCGCATGGCAAAGCAGCTTCTGCCCCGGCACGGACACCAGGACTCCGGCCAGGCCCTCGGCCCCGGCGTGTCTGCTGGGCTCCCGGCCATCCGAGGCCAGCCAGGGGAGGTGGGCGGGGCCCCGAGACGGGCCGCAATCAGTGAGGGCCGTGCAGGCGGCTTTCACAGCCATCAGACCGTGGCTCGGTCTCCCCGGTGCCCAGGCCATGCAGCCCCTCCCAATCAGGGGCGGCCGCAGAGGTCGTGAGAAGCACTAAAATGGCCTTGGCTCTGACGGCCCGATTTATGATGACACAAGAAGCAAATTGAGCTTCCGGCCCGAGGAGACAGCCGGCCGGTCTGCACTTCTAGAAACCCTTTTTGCGGGAATCTGGGGGGTGGGGGCTTCTACCCCACACGTGCAAGGCCTGCGGCCCTGGGCAGAGCCAGGCTGGGCCGTCCGTCTTCTCATACCACCGGCCGCCTTGTGCGAGAGGCCACCCCCGCTGACACGTTTCAGAGCATTTGAAAATCAGTGCCCCGGCCACGGGTCAGCCATTGGTGTTGCACCAAGGGACCCTCCGGCCTTCACCACCACCCAGACCGGCCATGGAGCAGAGCAGTGAGAGGCCCAGGCTTTGGGGTCAGCCTAACGTGGGGTCAAGCTGGAGCCCCAGCTCAGCCGTACAATGGCTGTGACCCTGAGTGAGTGCAGTGCCTTCCTGGGCCTCTGTTCCCTCGTTCCCAGAATGAAGGGACACCGGCTCCTAGAACACACCCACACCGAGGCCCCACCCACAGCCCAGGAACTCAACAGGGACCATGTCAGTTCACCCCATCCTCTGCACCCAGCATAGGCCATGCAAATGTTTCCCGGATGGACTCATGAAGGCGGGGTTGGGGTGCGTGGCAGGTGACCCTCTGAAAGCAAGGGAAGGGCAGAGAGGTCCCATCTTCCCAGTCCAATCCCTCACACCCACGAGGTAGGCAGGGGCCTCACACCCATCGGCCAGCTAACAGACCTGTCCCCTCTTGTTCCATGTTTGGAAGATGACCAGAGTCCCTCATAGGAGAGAGGAGAGGGGGGGCACCATCTTGTGCTCTGCCCAACCTCTGCCTGTGCACGTGGCTTACTTACCTGGGTCACTGTTCGCTGTAGATGGGGCCCCACGGGGTCCCCTGCCCGCACGCTCTGCAGGAGCCCCTGTCCTCTGAGGGCCCCGCGCCAGCCTGTGTCCGCCTGTCCCCACTGGGGGGGAGGGATCTGGGAGATCCCTGCTATAGTCCAGTCTCACAGAAAGCAGCTCATTTCAGTATTTACCGTTTCTGGACAGGTCAGTGTGTGCAGATCCTCTCTGTCTCTCCTCTCTCTCTCTCTCCTTTCCACCCCACCTCCCACCAACAATACGTCAGGACGATCAGTCCCCTCGAGCAAGGACAGTCATTCAAGCTGCCTGCGGCCACACCTTGCACAATTCAACACTTGTCCAAATCTCTGCATTCGTTCTGCTAAAAACAAGGTCCCTCCAGGCGGGCCTTTTGTCTTTGCAGGAGGCCGGGGCTGAGGGCAGGGGGTGCCCAGGCGGGGCTGCAGGAGGTTTGGCCGTGGGTGTCATGGCCTTTCTGCCCATAGCCGTGGACTTGAGGGTGTTACGGACCTCACAGAGCCTCGGCTTCCTCGTCAGCAAAGGGGGGCAGATCACAGCACCTGCCTTGTCTGGAGGATTCAGGGAAAGGGACAAGGAGCATCAGCACCGTGTCAAGAAATGATGGTTCTGGTTGGAGGAGAGGATGCCTTCTCGTTGGTCCTCAGGGCAGCCTGGGAGGCAGGTGTCCTGAATGCATCTGGCAAACAGGAACCTGAGGGTCAGCAAGATGAGCGGGGGAACCCGGGGCACACTTCCTGGTGACAGGAGGCACTGGGACTTGAACGTGCTCTATTCACTTCAAAAGCCCATCCCAATGGCTCAGGTGCATCCACGGAGAAGACACCTGGCCTCCCGGGATGCTCAGCTGCTGGGGATCCCCGGCCACCATGATGTGAGGTTGGCCGTTCTTCCTCACCTGAGCCCAGGCGGAGGCTGCAGACCACAGCAAGGACAGCTCTCCATCCAAGGGGACAGATTCGGAACCTTGTGAGCCACCAGGGCACTAGGCTCCTGGTCCTGGAGCTGCTCCCTACTCCCAGGGGGACCTTGGGTGAGAGCAGCCCGATTCTGGAGCCCCCTGCATTCCTGGATGAACTGGCGTCCCGGTCACACGTGGTGTGCTCGCCTCTGAAGGTGAGTCTTCCCAGTCAGGGATTCCCCGAGTTACTGGTGTCGGGGGGGGGGGGGGGCTGTGTCTCTGCCATCTGCTTCGGACCAGGCCTTGACTCTTGGGTCCGGGCCCTCGAGTAGGACCCCTGATGGCATCCTGACCTCCCTGCCACCTGCTGGACATTTCTCTATCAAATGAATCTCATGGTGCGCCTGGAGCCAGGATTAACTAACCTTATGAGGGGTCACCTCTGGATATAGTAAAGTTCCCTGAGTTTTACCTGTTACGGGATTCCCCACTGGACGTGGACACAGAGCTGGACAGGACCACAGGGATTATCTGTTCAACCACTTTGTTTTAAAGCTGGGGAAACAGGGGGGCCTCTGCCTCAGCCGCAGGCCTGGTCTCTGCGTCTCCTGCAGCTGCCGGGCTCCCCCTTGCTGCCCGGGGGCTCCCCTGCCCCACCCAGACCCCCACAGCATCACCTGCTCTCGGTTTTCCGACCGGTCTCAGAGAGCGCTGATTCTGAGTCTTCACCTTTGGGCGTGAATCATCCTGGAAGCACTGCAAGCACTTTCCGGGGCCCCGCGTCTGTTCTCTCGTCCTCATGAGAAACAGGTTCCAAGTCGTTAGTCTCTGTTCACAAGAAAACTGAGGCCCAGCGGGGCGGGCCCTGCTCAAGGCCACACAGGGCTCTGGGCCCACTTGTCACCGCAGCCTGATTCACCTGCCAAGCCTCAGTGAGCCTTTGAGACTCCGTTTCCCAGTGGGGGTCATGAGGTCAAGCTCACCGGTTCCCCACCCACATTCTGGCCCCGAGTACAGAGGCATTATGGGGTTTCTGTAGGGCTCCCCAGCTTCCTCTTCTGATCACTTAAAATAACAAACTTCATTGTTCTCAAACTTCATTGTGGTTCATTCTTGCTGCAAAAAAGTAACACCAAAAGACAAAGAATCTAAAATCCCTAAAATGCACCCCAAGTAACACTTAACATGTCAGGAAGACTCTCTGCCTGGCCCCCTCGCCTCCACCACTTGCCGCCCCTCATTCACTTCCACCTGCTCTGCCCTGCTGGGCGCGGGGAGGAGGCCTGGACCCACCGTAGTGGGGGTTCCCGGCGGACTGGCTTTCTTGTTCTTGGACCAGCGGGAGGCCCCCCGGGAGTCCAGATGGTGGGAGGAGAGGGGGTCAGGGTCTCTCTTCCCTGCTCTGTCTCCACCTCAACCCACTGCCTGCACCCTCCCTGAGACCCCCGCTCCCGGGGCGGCCCCTCCACAGCTCCCGCTCCCACGGGGCTCCGGAAGCACTGCTCGCTGTCCCCGTCCCGTCAGCTGCGGGGGCTCATGGCTGCCTGGTGCTGCTGCCCTGGGGGGTGCCTCCCCTCCCTGTCTGCTCCCTTAACCCCACCGTCCCCTCTACAAGCAGCCCCTGCGTCAAAGCCTCTGTGTTTGAACCACCCAGGGTGAATGTGCTTCCTGCGGGGGCTCTGACTGATACGTCAGCCCTCCACGTAAATATCCATCACTGTGGCTTATCCAAATGAGATCTTGCTGCACCTCTTTTCATGGTAATCAATGTTACCATTCACTTTGCTTTTAGTGACATTTAAATATGTTGACCCATGTAACATACTCATAACAGAGCCTAGCCTGTGAGAGAGCTTAGTGAGTGTCAGCCACGTGGGTCTCCCGGGGAGCTCTAAGGGACATTGTCGGCCTCCCCAGGACCACCACTGTGGGGCGACAGGTGATTGATTCCCCAGGAGAAACCAAGGTACTGTTCCCATAAGAGGAATGGATGTTGCAGACTGAAACAACAGATGTCATTAGAAGAGGGGATAGCTTTGTTGGGTTTTGAAGGTTGAATAGGAGTTCCTGAGCTAGACAAGGGGGTGGGCATTACAGGCAAAAGGAAGGAGTCAAAGAGCCTCCACATAGATAACTCAGAGTAAACTATTCAGTATCATCCTCAGGATAAGTCTGTGAGATGAGTGGATTTATTACCCATATGTTGCAGTTGGAGAAACGGGCTCAGGGAGATGAAGCTGGGGTCACATAGTAAATGGCCAAGCCAGGATTTGAAGCCCAGTCTATATGCCCCCCAAGCCTGTGCTTGCTCTTTCTCCCGTCCCATATGCCTCTGCCATTGTCACCAGTGGGACTGATGACTCTCTGCCTAGTCCACGTGATGGACTCAGGCCTGTCTGCAACTTGACCGTGTGTGTTCCCAAGATGAGCCTGATCAGTGGGGTGGCAGTGCCAACACGCCCCACAGTGTAACTAGATAATTCATTATCCTGCCACAGACTATCACACGGCTCCCTGGGTGTGGGGACTGAGCCAAGATCCCCGAGTCTCATATTCTGTAGCAGAGGCCAGGGAGGGGGATGAGAGGGACCTGGGCACTCAAGCAGCACAGGATCTGGTGGGAACTGGGACCTGGGTCTTTTCCTGCTGCAGGGCCAGACCAAGTCCCCACCAACCCCCAGGGGACCCCTTCTCTCACTTCGCCCCTCCCCCAGCTCACCACACTCTGCCTGGATCCCTGGGAACCTCAGGAAAGGGCATCATGGCTGCCTCCTACCCAGCTGCCTGACGGGGCCTGGACCAGAATCAGCAGTGAATGGATGAAGAAAGAAAGAATGAATGGGTATACTCTCCAAGGTCCTGCCCTCTGGGTTCTCTGCAGGCCCTGGCTGTCCTGGACCCTGAAGGGCAGGGACAGGGGCAGGGGCCAGACCAGTTCCTGAAAAGGCACCCCCAAGAGGTACAGGCTAACTTGGCTGGCAACCTGGCCACTGCTTGGGCTCCACCTACAACAGGAACTGCCCCCCCAACCCCCGTTCTTCATTCTCACCTGTCAGATGTTTGCTGAGCACCTCCTGAGCACCAGACCCTGGGTAGGACTAAGTGCTGGCCCCATCAGACCCCTGCCCCTGCTAAGAAAGTCTCAGCCAGGTGAGGGACACCATCACGCCCCCAGACTCCTGCTGGGCCCCAGATGGTTTATAAGTGGTATTGCAAATCATGATTGGGGTGCGGCTTACTGTTTCCATCTGACAGATGGGGGAACTGAGGCTTAGGCCTCTTGACACCAAACTCCATGGCTTTGCCCTCAAATCTGTTCACATTCAGGTTCCCGACTCACCAACTGAACTGAGAACCAAGCTGTCTGCAGACCGCAGGGATGACATAGGTGTGCAGGCCAGGCGCCCCCAGTCCGGCGGGGACATAAACCCGCCTTTCGGCAGCGCGGCTCAGGTCAGATGGTGAGATGTGATCTAACAAGAAGCACAGAAGCTAGCAAGCCCCAGGAGACCAGCCTGGAGCCCCAGGAGGGCAGGGCCCTTTGCGTCTTCACCTTCCCGGCAGAAGCTCAGTCATCACTGAATGGATGGATGGAGAGATTAATAAATTCTGACCTGAGCCAAGGGGAAGAGACCACAAGAAAGCCAAGCACCTTAGTGACAGTGCCCCCATCTCATTATGTGACCTTGGACAAGCTCCTTGCCCTCCCTGGGCCTTAGTTGCCCCTACTGTAGACCAAATGTGTCGGTCCTGAAGGACCATGGCCACGCACCGTACTAAGCTTCCTGCATTTGAGGCAGGAGGAGGAGCTGGGAGACCCCAGCTGCTTCCACCAGCCTGGGCACCTCCCCGAGGTGGAGGGGGGCCATGCGCCTGCACCCTGTGGTGGGACTGGCATGGAGCTCAGACACGGGTACGTGACATGAGCAGCCGGACATCCGCGTACGGCCAGCTGATGGGTGGTCGGCACAATTAGGATCTCCCCCACACAGCAGCTGGAACAAACAGGCCATTCTGTCTCCTTCAGAAGTTTGGTCAGGATGTACCTGTCGGTCCCTCAGGGAGGAGATGCCGTGGCTCCGAGTGCCTGCAGGTCTGTCTCCGCTTGCCGGCGCCCACACCTTTGCTCACATTGCTCCCCTCTCCTGGAAGCCCTCTGTTTCCTTCCCAGGTAAGAGGTGCGAAGAACAGGGACCACAGAGGTGAGCAGAAACCAGTCCTGTGCTCAGAACAAACACACAAATGACTGTGACGAGGCAGTCATAAAAGCCAGGGTTCCTGAGCCTTCTGCGAAACCCTTTACTACACATTCCATGTAACCACCACCCCCGCCCAGGCTCCAGAGAAGTAGGTCCGTTGGTCAGGATTCTTTTGTCAGAAACTAAATCCAAAGTGGTCGAACTAAAGAGGAGGTTCAGTGTCCCATAGAACTAAGATGAGCAGAGATAGACCAGCCTCAGGCATGGTTGGATCCAGGGGCTCAAAATAGAGCACTGGGTCTCTGTTTTTTCTTAACATCTCTTTACTGTGCTTCCCTTTATCTGTGATGAGAGTTGGGGTGGCTCTTTCTTCCCCCTTACTGTTGGAATTCATCAAGGGGCAGGCAAGGAAGGGAGGGGGAAGGAGTCATAACCATTGGCAGCTGCAAGCTTGCATCCCCTGTCTGGGACCCTTTAAGGAAGAAAGTGCTGCTCCCTCCCAGTAGCCAGATATCAAAGCCCAGGCAAGTATTCCCATTGGCCTAATTTGGGTCCTGGGCCCATTCCTTGAATCAGTTGCCATTTCCAGGGATCAAAATACGAGGATTGGTCTGGCCAGACCTTTAACTGTCTCTAAGGAGAGGAGGTGGGTAGGGGGAGGCTGTGATTAGGAACCCTGGGGGGTACAGGAGACTTCATTCCCTAAAGGAAGGGGAGAGGGTGCTATACCCAGAGAGGGGAGGGGTGACAAGGGGACAAAGAATACAGTGGATAGTATCAATCCTGCTTTACAAAGGAGGAAACTGAGTCTTAAAGAGTCTAAATGACTCCACTAGGTTAGTGGGTGGCAGGACAGGAAATCCAAAAGCCCTTCACTGCTAATTACTACACTACAGGGCTTCCCAGGGACTCCCGGCTTTGGCCGCTTCTCCAGCACCCCCCAAAGCTGAGCTTCAAAAGGTTTAAACTCATAATTCCAGCTCAAACAAGACAATTCCCAAAGCTCAGACACTCAAGCTCCTGGAAGGCCCTGGAGCTTACAGATCTAATCTTCAGGACGGATCCGATTTGAAGTCCCCAGCACCGTCCCCTGACCCACCACCACAGTGCACAGAGCATGCTGCCTGTGGCAATTTCTTGTCCACTGAGCAGGGCTGAGAATGAGCACAGCAAACAGAGCGACATTAGCAGGGGGGAGGTGGTCGAAGTGTGAGCTGTCGAAAGTTTAAGCACGTTCTCCAGTGAAGTGCACAGCTCAGAACTTTCCAGAGCCTCCCTGACCACTCCTTCCAGTTCCAACCTGCCCGTTTCAGTCAAGGGATGTTGCACGACACAACACAGTTGAACCTCAGTCCAAACTCCATTTGTTCTACAGGTGAGGAAGCAGAGCCCCAAGAGGCCCAGCGCTCGGGCAAGATCAGAGGCCCAAGAGGGTCGGAGAGTGAGCTGGGGTGAAGCCAGAAGCACCAGGGAAGGGCATGTTCTGGGCTAGACACTAATGGCATTTCACTTAATTCAGTCTTCAATCTGCGATGCTTCCCATTTTATTCTTGGGGAAACTGAGTCTCAGAGCGCCCCTCTCTCAGTTTCCCTTGGCTAGGAAGCAATGGAGCTGGTTTTGAATGGGTTTGTCTGGTACAAAAGTCAAGTCCCACGGTGCTGGTCCTTTGTCCAGTCGTCTCTGCCATCCGCTTGGTGACCGTCTGTGTGATGCTGGGCCCCGCCAGCCGCCGTTCCCGGCCTCCCCCAACCGTGGGTTCCAGCTAGCTCCAGACGATGGGAGGTGCTGGCAGAAGACCAGGAGGTCGGAGGTGGGGAGAAGCTGTTTCCTCCCTTTCTCTTCCCTTCAGCAGCGGCTTGGGGCTCCGGCAGCAGTGGGGACTTGGGGATCTCAGCGGCTCTGGCGCCTGGTTCCACCGGAGCAGCAGGTGCGGGGCTCATCTCTGGGGTCCTCAGACCTGGGTGGCAGGGCCTGAGTTACTAAGCTCTAAGGGCCCTTCTCTTCCCTTCCCTTCCAGCTCCGTCAGCCCTGTCAGCCCTTCACGACCAGTGTCTCTATGGGCCCTCCTCTCTCTGTGGATTTGTTGGAGATTCTGTTTTCCTGAATGGACCTCCGGCCTGCCTGGGATGAAATGTCATCTGAAGCCATAGCTTCAGAGCAGGTGGTCACTGCACTTGACCATTAGTACTGGTGCCCAGGACTGGAACTGTGGCCGTGACGGCCACTTCTGACTCTTCCAGGGAGAGTGTGGAAAGAAAATGACAAGCTCAGGACATTGAACTCTCAGATCAAATTATCCTCAGGAAAAAGAGATTTATGGAGGCCCTAAAGAAAGGTTTTACGTTTTGTAGCCACAGGGAAGAAACAGCTGAAAATCAGGCCCAAAATTGAATCCATGGCGCACTGCAGTCCAGCCCCGTGGGTGGCAGAATTACAGCATAAGTTGAATTTGACTCCCAACCTTGCCAAATACCATATGTGAAATCAATAAGGCATTGATTGGAAAAGAGAGGAGTCCTGAGAATTGGCACGAGAACTCAGATGAATCTGAGAACCTTGAACCCCCGGGTCTCTTCAAGCCTCCTTCACCATCTATGGCAGACTCTGCCCCCCGATTTAAAGAAAGTACCCTTCCCCGGCTTGAAGACCCAGTCGCACTATAAGATGTTGAGGTGGAGAGTCCTACTACACTCTACATTTTCCATCTGACTTGCCTGTGTGTTGTGTGCTGAAGACAGATTGATCTTGGAGAACGACCATGAATTGTTATGAACTCACTCAGGTGATGCTTCCAAATGCACCTGCTGGCCCAGATGTGGTATCTCCCCTATAGGAGAAAAGCAGCACAGCTCCTGGTGATCCCAGGAGTTCACTGTAACTCAGCAGGGATAGCAGGACTCCTCTCCTGCTAGGATGTAATCTAGACCAGAGGGACTCAGCATTTCACACAACATTGTGCTAACTCACCAGACTGATAACATCATGCAGACTGGACCTGCTTGCCAGGAAGCAGACAACAGCCTAGAAGCTTGAATAAGACATGTGCATACCAGCTGGTGGGAGCAAACCCCACCAAGTTCAGGGCTCTGACACCTACGTGAAGCTGCTGGGGTCCAATATTGTCAGGTATGTTTGAATATTGCCTCTATGACGACAGACAACATGCTCCTCCTTGCATTGCCTTCCACTAGGTAAGAGGAGCAACATTTGGGGGACTTCTCTGGATTTTGGAAGTAACATTCACTACCTGTAGTGTGCGCTGCTCTAAATATTTTTACTGATTCTGAGTAGAATCCAAGTCAAGAAAGGCTCTATAGAAAGTCTAGGCTGCCGTACCACTAGTGCCTCATGATTGAGTCTCTAATAATCCCCAAAGTGTCTATGATAGAGCAGGGTGGGTACGGAACCTGGAGCAGGTCCCAGTAGCCCAGACCCTCAGGGAATTGGAGTACATCTTGCACCCTTAAAAGATAGTCTCCATGTGGCATCAGGTGACCCTGACACATTGGAGGCTCATCAGGAAGCAGGTGTTATCTGATCCACTAAGCCGTAAAGTTGGACACACACAACGGTTGTTTCTCACCAGATAGAATTGGTGTCTACAAGGTCATCCTCCAGTAGACCTGAAAGTCACAAGTAAGTTGCAAGTGCAAACGGCTCATGTGCTCCCAGCACCTGCCCCTTCCCTGCTGCTATTCCCTCCACTCACAACAGTGACCTCATGTGAGGCTCCTGGTGACAAGTCAAATGAGGGAAAGTGATTGTGCAGATGATTCCACGGTACTCCGCCCCATCCGGAAGCATTTCAGCCCCACTCAGGAGTCTCTCCCTGAAAAACTACAAGGAGGGATGATTCTCCTCATGGTCAGAACTTGGAGCAGCACATCTGTGTATCCACTCTGCCTGGGCAGACAGATGGCCAGAGATAGAGATCTACATTGGTTCAAGGGCAGCACCTAGCAGATTGGAGAAACGATGAGGATTGTGGTTAAAAACAGGATGGGAAATTGGGGGAAAGTTTGGATGTACTCAAACAGAGCTCAGCCACTGCCCTGAGGGGCCTCCAGGCTCAGCTGAGAATGCTGGACACATGGATTTGGCCAGACAATGCTCCAGGAGGGACGACGGTCAGAGAACACAGTTGACCTAGTCCCCACCCTCCGGGAGCTACATATGGTAAATGTCAGGTAATAACTTATATTCACACATGATCTCATTTAATCCTCACGTGATTCCTCCGAGGAGGAACCATGATGATGTCATGTTACAAACGAGACACTGAGGCTCAGGGAGGCTAAGTGGGCTGCCCAAGGTACAGGGAGGATTTTTTCCCATAGATCCCATGTCCTCAGCTTCTATGGCAAATGTGGGAAATGAGGTTTAGCTGTATGTTTCCCAGGGCTGTAAGAATAACCTTCACGTGGATGCCTGGTGAACTTGACCCCTCATTAACCTCTCCAGTCATTATGCAGTTGGTAATGGAGGAGCCAGCACTTGCCAAATGCTGCCTGGGAGCCAAACCCCTGCCTCACCACAGCCCTGCCAGTGGGCATCATTACTTCCATTTTGTAGAAGAGAAAACCGAGGCTCAAAAGATGCCTGAGGTTACACAGCAGCCAAGGGGCAGAGAGAGAACCAGAACAGCAAGCACTGGACGCTTCTCCTCTGGGCCACGTCACTCTCTGGACAAGGACACCACCAAGTCCCTTACACGCCATAACCTGGATTAGAATCTCAGGTCATGCCTCCAAGCCCTGCACCTGTCTGCTTCCTAGCGCTGCCTGTCATGTTCCTGCTCCTCGCCTGTCACCCGTGCCCTTGCCCACCTGCCCCATCACTGGGCTCTTTGCTAGTCCTCAAATGCACCATTCCCCCACACCTGTCCCTTGCTCTTCCTTCAGCCTGGAATATTCCCCAGCCCAACCCAACATCTCCACTGTCTCAGATCTCTGCCCAAATGTGATGCCCCCTGAGAGCCTTCCCCTTGTCGCTCTGGCTAAAACATGTCCCCTCCCTCCAGTCCCCCATCTGAGCCCTTGTCCTGCTTTATTATTCTCTGGAGCCCTTATCATCACGTGTGTATGTGCCCACTGTCCGGTTTTCACCCAACCTAAGACAGGGTGGGTCCCCCCAGAAGCAGAATCTGAGAGAAGATACAGGGGCAAGTATTTATTTGGGTGGTGTAGCCAATTCTGGTAGGGAGGGGCACAGGAAAGTAAGGCAGGGAAGAAAAGGGTGAGCAGTTAAAGCAGATGCCACAGGAGGCAACTGGAGTCAGTCCCGTGGGGGAACCGTGGCAGATGGTCCGATACAAGCCCCAAGAATCAGCCCGCCTGAAGAGCGAGGGAGCTGGACATTTATACCCCAACTCCAACGGCTGTTGGCCAAGAGCTGCTCCCAGAGGTTGTCCGTTCCCTGGCACTTCTGGTCTACCCACTCTTCAGGCAAAATGGCCATCCGAGGTCCTGGGAAGAGCCTTCCCTCCCAGACTCTAGGGCCTGACAGCCCTGCCCAGCCTTTCTCAGGATCCTTAAGCACGATCAGGTACAAAGAACAAAGCCAGAGATTTGGGAGCTCCGGGAGCTGGGTGTGAGACGCCAGGAGTCCAAGTATGAGGAGAGAGATGCTGGCAGGAGCCAAGCGAACACCTTCAAGTGGTTCCCCAGCTCCTGCTCTCCCCACCTGTCCCCAGAATGCTGTGTGAACCTGTGCAGGGCCCCCACCTGGAACCCAGGGAGTTTGAGGAAAGGATGATAGGTAAGGCGCCCTCCCCTCATTACCGGATATCCGCCTCCATCTCAGGCATGTTCAGAGCTCTCCTGGGAGCTGGCCTCTCACGTTCCCCCAGACCAGGGGCTCCTGCAGCACAGGCCTGCGTCTTCCCATTTCTCTACTGGCCAAGTGCTCTGCAGCTTGGGCCTGATCCCACTTGCAGGGAGGCCTGCTCGATACAGCGCCCATAGGGTCGCTGGAGGCTGGGTCCCCTGCAGAATCATGACAACAGAGCTCCCAGGACTACAGGGGATGCGTGTGTGACAGAGAAAGACAGCTCGGAAGTCATGGCCACCGCACCCATCAGCCAATGGGAACCAAGTGGTCATCCCCACTCATATGTGGGGCCCGATCCCCCTGCCATCAGGACAAGCTGACCCTCAGGACGATCAGCCCCTGCCCCGCCTGGTTCTGAGCTCTGGAGGTGATGGTGCACAGAGGTGAGATGAGCGTCCCAAGGTCACGGGCCAGGCAGTGCCACAGGGGGACGAGAAGCCAAGGCTCCAGACTCCTGTCCTGGGAGCTCCCACTGGGCCTCCCAACCCCCACCCATCAGCTCTCACGCTGCTCTGGACGCAGCCTCTCGTGGTCTCATCCTTAACTGTGGTGCCGTGTCTGTGTTTGATTAAATAACCATGCGGGGAAGGAACCTAGGGTCCCCAAGAGAAGGCAGGGCAAGGAGGTGAGGAGCGCCAACCCCTCTACCTCCCTGTCAGCTCTCAGCTTCGACCCCGGGGAAATTAAAGTTGACAAAGTATTCTTTCTACACTTCAAGAAATGTTGTCTATGAAAATCAAAGGGAATTTTTTATACTTAATGCATAATAACTGGTCTTATATCTAAATTAGCCCTATAAATCTAAATTAAACACCCAGGTTTCAATGTATTTAGGACACTTAATTAAACTGCTTGCAATAACCACTACTAATCTGTTCCTCGAGCTGACTTTCATTTTCAAAGCCCATATTTCTCCCCGGTGTGTGGGTGGAAGGAAGGGGTGACATGCCAGCCACTGTGGGCACCGCCCATCTTTGCGGGGCCCTCCTGAGCTACCCAGGCCTCCCTGGGCCTGGCCTTCTCCAGCCTCTGGGCCACCTCCCTGCAGTGCCCGAGTAGAAGATGGCCAGAGTGGCCTGCAGAGGGAAGAGCTCTGGGAGGGAACTGAAGGCTTGGTTTGGCCACTGACATTGCTCTGTGACCTTGGATGGGTTTCTTGCCCTCTCTGGGCCTTAGTTTCCCCTTCTGCAAAGTAAGGGAAGGACAAGATTGTCATGGAGGGCCTTTCTAGCAACTCTGGAGAGAGAGTTGTAGGGTGAAGGAGGCTTGGTCCACGACTTATGGGCAGTGTGATGTTGGGCAGGAGACTTAACCCCTTTGTGCCTCGGTTTCCTGGTCCATACCCTGGGGTCCATGCATGCTCAGGGCCTCCTTGGGGCCATGTGGTCACCATCTTCCTGCTGGCCTGCGCTGTTCTCGGCCCTGGGGACACAGCTCCTCATGTGGGAGACCCTCCAAGGCCACTCTTCCTGGCCAGCGCTGTCCTGCTCACCCCTCCTGATGCACGGCCTTCCAGTTGTCACCGGCATGACCTCACGGGGCCCGTCCCCTCCCCTGTGACCACGCTGTGGCAAGGGCCAAAGGGGACACAGCAAAGGGCTCTGTAGATGCAAGTCAGCAAGTCGGGACCGGGGTCTGCACCCTCAGGCTCGATTCCACTCGAGGCCTCCGTGCCAGGTCCCATCGGCTGTTCCCATTTAGCAGCCGCCCCCCAGCTGTGTGACCGGGGCACTGGGCCCGCCACAGGGCATGGAGGTGTCGCTCTCATCCCCAGCTTCCCTGGTGCAGTCAGGTGGGTGGCAGTCTGCCTGCCCCGCTCCAGAACCGGCCTGGCCCGGCTTGGCTGTGCAGCCTGACATGTATGTTCCTCCAAGGTCTGGCCCTGCTACCCCTGCAGCCACCTCTCCTCTACCCCCCACCTCCTACCGTATCCCCCTGCAGCTCTTCTCGGATGGGCACTTTGCAGAAAGAACAGATTGTAAACCCCACGATGGAAGAGATCTCAGGAGATCCCTTACATCCCTCAACCCCTGCCATCAACCCAGCCTGGGGGAAGCTCAGGGTTTACTCTCCCCACTTTCCACAGACCCCCAACCAGCCCCCTCCCCAGAGCCGTGCAGTTCCTATTACACAACGAGATCCCCCATCAGGGCTGATGGATGCCACCTTGGCCACACTCTGGGGACCCATGGTCTAGACGGGGAGAAGGACACATGGATGCACCCTAAGCAAGGGGGAGGTGGATGCTTTCACAGAGAGACTCTGCCCTGGGATGGGGTGCTCTTGGAAAGGAGATCAGGGAAGGGTTCCCAGAGCAGGTGGCGCTTGGTTTGGCCCTTGAACTAAGAGTGTATTTTTCCTGATGGAAATGCTGTGGGGCTGGTGCAGGCCACACTGAGAGACACCGCAGGTGCATCAGCGAAGCTCGGGGTTAGGAGCGCAGGCGCCAGAGCAACGCAGCCGAGGTGGCACCTGGTGGTCAGTGCTGGGTGACACCTCATCTGTGGACCCTGATGGCCCCTCCTGGAGGGTGCTGTGAGGACTGAGGGACTTAGCCCATAGGGCACCATTTTGAGAGGTACCCAGAGGCAGTGCTTGGTGACATTAGTGATCCAGGGTCACAGAGCCCAGAGGCAGTGGGTAGGATGACGGCAGGTGCAGGGATGGTGCACAATCTGAGCCCCCATGGGAATGACCCTGACCCTGGCTCTAGTCCCCCTCTCTGGGCCCCAGTTTCCTATCTATAAGTGGGGAGGTCATACTCACCTTGCAGGGCCGTTGGGCATCTCAATGACAAAGCAGCAAAGCACCAGAGCTCAGAGAAGGTGTCCACGTGACTGTTGTTTGAGGGCCTGGAAGCAGGCAGAGCTCCTTGGGATGTAAAGCGTTTGGGAATTAGTAACAGGAAGGCGATAATTGAGTCTCAAGAGTGAAGGAGGCCCCCAAGAGAGAGTGTGGGAGGAGAAGATGAAGGAAACACAGCACCAAGGGTAGCCCTGGAATTGCTAGCTGGATTCTGCGCATGGACTCCTCTGAAGTCAGAAATAGCAAGTGGACTATGGCTGCCGCAGGGGAGTGAGCAGTTAGACACCGAGAACTTTCTTACTATGAAGACAGTAAGTTTAGTGGTTAGGAAGGTAGGTGTGAAGTCCAGCTCCCCCTCTTATTCACCACATGACCGTGGGAAAGTGACTTGTACTCTCTATGCCTCAGTTTCCACATATGTAAAATGAGGACAACAGCTGTACCTGCCTCACCAGTTGTCAAGAGGGTGAAATGAGAGATGACCATGTAAAACTCTGTGTTCAATATGAGTTAGATGATGGAGGTGGTGATGATAGTTATGGTGGTGATGATGATGGTGACCATGACAGTATGGTGGAGACGTTGGCAATGGTGGTGGTGATGATGATAGTGGGGATGGTGGACATGATGATGATGGTAATCAGGGTACTGATGAGAATAATGTAGATGATGATAGTCGAGATGATGATGGAAATGATGATGGAGATGATGGTGGGGATGATGGTAGGGATGATGATGGAGATGATGGTGGAGATGATGGTGGGGATGATGGT
>NW_027397080.1:14030678-14033430 GCF_003265705.2 Callorhinus ursinus | reverse complement strand
GATGATGATGGAGATGATGGTGGAGATGATGGTGGGGATGATGGTGGAGATGTTGGTGGGGATGATGGTGGGGATGATGGTGGAGATGTTGGTGGGGATGATGGTGGGGATGATGGTGGAGATGATAGTGGAGAAGACGATGATGATAGAGATGAGAGTAGCAGTGGTAAAGATGATGATGATTGGTATGGACTGAATATGCACCCCCCCTCGCAAATTCATAGGTTGAAGCTCTAGCCCCCTGTGTGACTGTGTTTGGAGATAAGGCCTTTAAAGAGGTAATTAAGGTTCAAGGAGTCATAGGGTGGGGCGCTGATCCAATAGGACTGGTGTCCTTATAGAAGAGGAAGAGACACCAGGGGTGTGCGCACAGAAAAAAGGCCACAGTGAGGACGCAGAGAGAAGACGGCCACCTATAACCCAAGGAGAGAGGCCTCAGGAGAAACCAAACCTGCTGACACTTTGATCTTGGACTTCTGGCCTCCAGAACTGAGAGAAAATAAATTTCTGCTGTTTAAGCCACCTCCCCTGTGGTATTTTGTTGTGGCAGCCCCAGCAGACTGTAACTGAAGACAGCTCCCAGGGGCCAGGCTCTGCTTATCCTCTCCCCCTGTTTTGCAGGAGATGCCCTCAGGGTCCACCTTCCCATCCTGTCCTGCCCCAGGATTTGTGGGATGGACCTCGGTCTCCAACACTCTATCAGTAGTATTTATTTAGTCAAAAATCCAGGCTACAGGGGCTACAAATATTGAAAAAGCATGAACTATGAGGAGGGAGAGCACAGATTTGTTTCTAAAATTCTAAAATTTGGAGGCAGGGGGATGCCCAAAAGAGGACAAGAACAAGGCAGTGATGGCAATGATGATGATGATGGTGATGATGGTGACAGGGACAGTGATGAAGATAACAGTAATGATGGTGACAATGTTGATGAGGGTGGTGATGATGGTGATGATGGTGACAGTGGTGAGGATGGTAACGAAAATAAGAAACACTGGTTGAATTGAACAGACTTAACAGGGAGAACTTTGGTTAGGTTATAACTTCTTCCCACTGGGAAGGCAGATGAGGCTGTCAGTCTACAGATGCTGCATCCTGCCCCCTACAGTCTGTATTGCTACCATACCACCTGCTCTGTCGGAGAGGATCCAGGAAGCCCCTGACTTTTCTGAATCCCCTTGAGAAGGACTTAGGGCTTGGCTAATTACATCTCTGGGGACCAGCCACTGCTCTTCCTCCCAGGGAAAGTCTGGGTGCAGAGACTGGGGAGATACAGGTGGGCAGGATACAGTAGCAGGTCAGGCTCAGCCTCCCTGACACAGTAATGGAAGACCACTGCCCCGCTCTGAGATCAGCTTGCTTCCCTAATCTACTTAACATTGGGGATAATTAAACTCTACAGCCCAACATAAGCCTACTCTCCTGAGAGCATTTCAGTTCCACTCCCGCTTGGATATGAGATGATTCCTCGCCTCAAGGTCAGAGGCAAGGATGCAAAAACTCATGATGGAAACTAATTGCCAGTTCTGATGATTCACTGTGAGTTAATGAAAAATAAAATAACCCCCGAACAAATAAAAATAATTGACACTCTGTGCTATTTCTTTATTTCTGCTCTATTTAAAGGAACAAGGCTGAGTCCACAGAGCTGGGCAACCTCCTGACTGCGGGCAGCAGAAGAGGAGGGGGCAGGAGGGAGCAGGTCCAGCGCCATCGCCTTCCGTGTGCTGACCCTGCCCGTTAGCGAGTGTGGCCCATCAGCGTCGCGCCTCTGAGCAGTCAGGTCCACGCAGCTTCCTTCCCTAGGGACCATGCAGAGGTCTCAGAAGGACACCAGAAATGGGTCTGCCGTGGGGTGAAAGTCAGAAGTTTTCTCCTTAACAATATTAATGAGTCAGACAGTGATAGTTGTTACTGTAGTGGTTTAAACAAAGCACATGGGAAGCACAGAGGTGAAGAATGTTCATTTCATTTAGGAGTCAAAGGAAGTTTCATGGAAACCCTGCCTTTGACCTGGGCATTAATCATGGGCTAGGATTTCAAAGGGCAGAGATGGGGTCCAGTGTGGAGACAGGACAAGCAGAAGTCGAGTTGAGGACATTGTACAGGGCACAATTCAGGAACACTGAGGTGCCTGATGTGTCTGGGGGAAGAGTGCAATAGATGGGCCTGGATTAAGGAAAATGGGACCCCGGAGGAATAGCAAGTGCTGGTGAGAGCAAAGACAGAACATCTGAACAGGACAGAAGAACAGACATCAATGCTCCAGATCCATCAGACAACCCAGGGCTAAAACCAGCACTCATGTCTGGGAGAGAGGGGTGAGGGTAGGGTTCAGAGTGTATTATTTAAAGCACACAGCCTCGGATAACTAATAAGTTTTAGACAGTAGAATAAGAAAATGGTATCTTCTTTTAAATTGAAGTACAATTAACAAATAACATTATATTAGTGTCAGATGTACAACATTGATGTGATATGCAGCTTTAATACAAAATGATCACCACAATAAGTCTTGTTAATATCTATCACTATACACAGCTATAGAATTTTTTTTCTTGTGAAGAGAACTTTTTTTTTTGAGCTCCACTTGATGATTTTGTTTAATGTCTTTTTTTTAATTTTTTTATTGTTATGTTAATCACCATATATTACATCATTAGTTTTTGGTGCAGTGTTCCATGATTCATTGTTTGTTCATAACACCCAGTGCTCCATGCAGAACGTGCCCTCCTCAATACCCATCACCAGG
>NW_027397080.1:13978078-14005678 GCF_003265705.2 Callorhinus ursinus | reverse complement strand
ATGAAGGGATAAAATATGACTCTAAAAATGAAAAATAAAAAATGTTTTTTTAAAAAAAGGGATTGATAAGATGTTGGTTGAAAAAGGGAAAAAGAAAAATTAAAAAAACAGTTAAAAAAATTAACTTTGAGAAACTAATGAATCATGGTAAAAAAAGCCTCAAATTCTATGTGCAGTATTCCCCTAGCGCTGGAGTTCTCCCGTTCTCCTTGATCGGTAAACTTGGTCTTGGCTTGCTGGCTGTTCGTGCTGATCTTCTAGGGGAGGGGCCTGTTGCCATGGTTCCCAAATGTCTCTGCTGGAGGCGGAATTGCCCCGCCCTTGTCCGTCCAGGCTAAGCAAGCTGCTCGGGTTTGCTCTCAGGAGCTTTTGTTCCCTGCAAGCTCTGGTACAGCGTTGGAGGACCAAGTTGAAAATGGTGGCCTCCCAATCTCCACTTGGAGGAGCTGAGAACTCGGGGCCCCGCTCCTCAGTGCGCCCCCAGAGAAAAGCAGTCACTCCCGTCTCCCTGGTCTCCGGCCGCACTGCATGCTCACCCAGCCTGTGACCGAGCATTTCTATCTCTGGCACCTGACCCCATGTGGAGTCTCCAAACCCAGCAGATCCCTGCAGTGCACCTCCGCACTGCTCCTCCCGGGGGAGGGAGTGGAGTCTCCCCGGATCTGCCATTTGTTGGGTCCCTGCTGGAGGAGCAGTGGCCCGACTGGGCCGCGGATCACAGTTTATGGCAACCCCGAGCTGAGAGCCTGCACCTCGGCTCCGTCTCTGCAGCCGGCTTCCCGGCTCCGATACCTGGGAGCTCTGCCGCACTCAGGCACCCCCGGTCTTTCTGTGACCCCGAAGGTCCTGAGACCACACTGTCCCGCGAGGGTTCCAACCCCCAGCGTAGCCACTGGAGCGACGTCCCTCAGCGGAGCCAACTTCCAAAATTTCTGATTTTGTGCTCTGCAGCTCTATCACTTGCCAGAAGCAGCCGACGGAGGCCCCCTCCCCCGCCATCTATCCTCCCGAATATCGCCTCGGATTCACTGCTCCGCACGTCCTACCTTCCAGAAAGTGGTCGCTTCTCTGTTCAGAGAGTTGTTGCTACTCTCTTCTTCAGTGTCCTGTGGAGTTCATAGGTGTTCAGAATGGTTTGATCCCTATTCAGCTGAATTCCTGAGACCAGACAAAATCTAGGTCTCCTACCCCTCGCCATCTTGCTCCTTCTGCTTCATGTATTTTTAAGATTTTTTATTAGGTGTTTAAACATGTAGGATTATTATGTCCTCTGGAAGAATTGAATACTTTTTCATTATGAAAGACCTTTCTTTATCTTTGGTGATACTCCTTGCTCTGAAATTTACATTGTCTAATATTAACACAAACCCTTTCCTTTTAGTTAATGTTTGCATGATATAGTTTCCATCTTTTTTTAATTTAACCTACCCACATCTCTTCTTCACATTTATTTTTTTAAAGATTTATTTATTTATTTATTTATTTGAGAGAGAGAGAGAGAGAGAGAGAGTGAGCTTGCAAGTGGGGGTGGAGGGAGAGAGAGAATCTGGAGCAGACTCCCTACTGATCGCAGAGCCCCACGTGGGGCTCGATCCCCTGACCCTGAGACCATGACCTGAGCCAAAATCATGAGACAGACACTTAACCTACTGAGCCACCCAGGTGCGCCCCATGTCTTTACATTTAAAGTATGTTGTAGGAAGCATGTAATCATTATAAGATTTTAAAAAATCCAATCTGACAATCTTTGCCTTTTATTTGGTGGGGTGCAGACCACTTATATTTAACATGATCACTGCCATTGTGATGTGTAAGTCAGCCATTTTTCCATCATTTTCTATTTGTCCCATCTCATTTCTGTTCCCTTTTCCTCTTTTCCTGCCTTCTTTTGAATAGTTTTCATTATCCCATTTTATCTCCTCTGCTGGCTTATTATCTATAATTTGTCATTTTATTCTTGGCTGCCTTGGGGTTTATATGGTATACTTTTATCTTCAAGATATATCTTCAAGTGAAATGATACCATTTCACATATAAGAACCTTACAGCAGTACCCTTCCATTTCTCCTCTCCCAGCCCTGATCCTATTGTTATATGTTTTACTAATTCACATGTTATAAATCCATGTACATTCTGACAATATAAATAATATATTGCTAAAATTATGTAAGCAGTAAATTTTCTTTTTAAAAGATTTCAATAATAAGAAAAAATATCCTATATTTACCAATGTAGTTACCATGTTTGGTGCTCTTTATTTCTTTGGGTGGATACATATTTTCATATGGTCTCATTTTCCTTCCTCCTGAAGGACTTTGTATATCATTTTTTGTATTGTGATGTGATTAATTCTGTCAGCTTTTGTATGTCTGAAAACATTTTATTTTGCCCTCATTTTTAAGGAAGATATTTTTGCTAGGTAAAGAAACCTACGCTGACAGTTTTTTCTTTCAGTATGTTAAAGATGTTGCTCCACTGTGCTCCACGGTTTATGCAGAATAGAAACCAGCTGTCACCATAACCTTTTTTCTTCCTCTGGATTATGTCTTCCTTCTCTGGCTGCTTGAGTGATATCCTCATTATCACTGGATTTAAGCAACTGGATTATGCTGTGTCTTCTTGTGGTGTCCTTCCTGCTTTTTGCACCTGGATCTGTGGATTTGTGGTTTTCAGAAAATTGGGAGGGTGTAGCTGTTATTGCTTCAAACAATTTTTCTGTACACTTTTCTCTCCTTTGGGAACTCCAGTTCTATGTATACTAAGTCTCTTGAAGTTGCCCCATATCATTAACAATCTTCATTCTTTCCCCATTCTTTTTTCTCTGTGTGTTTTGCTTCGGATAGTTTCTATCCTATGTTTTCATATTCAGTAATTTTTTTTCTCCCTCAATGTCCAACCTGCTGTTAATTTTATCCAGTGTTTTTTACGCTGTAGACATTGTACTTTTCATCACTAGAATTTGATTTGGAACATTTACTATGTACTCCATGCCTCCATGTAACTTTTTGAACATCAGTTTAATAACTACTTTAATGTCACTGTCTTCCAGTTCAAATACTGATGTCAGTTCTAGATCAGTTTTAATTGATTGATTATCCTCCTCATTATGTGTTGTGTCTTCCTACCTCATTTTATGCCTTATAATCCTTGCTTGGGTGCCAGACATTGTGAATTCTACCCTGCTGTATATTGGATGCTTTTGTATTCCTATAAATATTCTTGAGCTTTGCTCTGGGATATATAGTTAAATTATTTGGAAACAGTTTGATCCTCCTGGGTGTTGCTTTTCATTTCTAGTAAGTTGATGGTATAACCCCCAAGATTCATGTACACTGGCAACCTCAGAATGTCACCTTATTTGGAAATAGGGTGTCTGTGGATGTAATTAAGATGAAGTCATACCAGATTAAAGTGGGTCCTAAATCTAATGACTGGTGTCCTTACAAAGCCGTAAGAAAACAGAGGAGAATGTCATGTGAGGATGGAGGCAGAGATGGGAGTAATGCATCTATAAGACAAGGAATGCTAGGGATCACCAGTAGGCACCAGAAGCAGGAGAAAGGCATGGGAGACATTCTCTCTTACAACCTCCAGAAGAAACCTACCCTGCTGACACCTTGCTTTCAGATTTTTGGCCTCTGGAACTATAGTGGAATAGATTGTTTTAAGCCACCTAGGTTGTGATAATTTGTTACGGTAGCCCTGGGAAACTAGTCCACACATGTTAGGCAGAACCAGTACACCAGTTAATCTAGGACAAATTAGTCCCCACAACTGAGGTAAGACCCTTCTGAATACTCTAACAAGTGCCTCATGGATTCTGAGGTTTCTCAGTCTCGTTGGTGGGCCCAGGCATTGCTCCCGGCCCTGTGCTTGTGCTAACTACTGATCACCCTAGTCCTCTCAAATGAACATTTCCCTGGTGTTCTCTCAGACACCTGCACTGATCAGTAACTCAGTCAATACTCAAAGGGGCCCTCTGCACAGCTCCGACCCCCCTCTCTCTATACAGCTCCCTCTTCCTCTGGCACTCTGTCCTTGCAAGTCCACTGGCCTGGCCTGGGCTGCCTCTGCTCCTCTTCTCAGTTCAGAATCAGTCAGGCTCTGCCTGGGCTCCCCCTCCCTGTCTGACTGAAAACCCTCCTGAGGCAGTCAGCTGGAGCCACCACGGGGCTCACCTCATTTGCTCCTCTTCTTCTCAAGGCCTACCATTCTTCACTGCCTCATGTTCAGCGTCTTAAAAACCACTGTTCCTTATGTTTCTTTTTTTCTTGGTTGTTCAGGTGGGGGGATAAATTCAGTCCCTGTCAGTCCGTCTTGGACATGAGCACAAGTCATAAAATCATAATATCTTAAAGCCCTAGAATCTAAAGGGGTCTTTTTTAATCTTTGGATAATTGCATCAGAATCTCAGAGTCTTAGGTTTTTAAAACTACAGCAATTTGGAAGCTGAGTGTGCTCGAGAGGGTGGATACCTTCTGATAATGATTATCTCCATTATTCATCAAGCACAAATTGTGCCAAGCCCTGAGCTCAGTGCTCGGCACTCGTTATGTCCCTTTGTCTCCATGACAACCCTGGAGAGTGGGAACTATTGTTTTGCCTGATTTTCCAGATAAAGAAACTGAGGCCAGGTGAGTGTAAGTCGTTGCTGAAGGTCAGATGCCTTATAATCAATGTGGTCGGGACATGGTCAGGACTTGGCCTAGAGCTCTCCACCTCCGAAGGCCACGTTCTCAGCCTCTCCGCTAGCTTGCTTCCCATAAGGTCTCTCTGCTGGACACTCCCCATCTGCCATGTCCTTTCCATCAAGGTTCAAGGGCTGTTTTCCACTAAAGTCTCTTCCAGAATACCCAGCCTCGGGATTCCAAAGTCCTCATCAGATGGAAAGTCCCTGAAAGCCTCCTTGACCTGATGAAAATAATTTTTGAATATTGTACTGGCACTTTAAAGTATCGGGCCATATCAGGGTCTATGTGTCTCGAGGTTCCAAGTTTATTCCTCTTGAGGAAAAACGTATTTGGCCTCTAATTTAGAAAGTAGATCTCTTCCCAGGAGATACACAGATACAATTTCACATAAAAGAAAGGCATGGTTTTCAGAGAAGGGGCCGAGGGTAACAGTTATAGGCTCTGCTCGAGGAACACTTTGAACTCGATGGACACTCTCACGGTAGAAACATTTGTAGTGCTCCAAGGAAGGTCTTGATGTATCACAGAGGGGTTTAAATTGGAAAGAGCTAGTAGATACCTACTAGCCAGTGCAGATTTCTCCACTTATCACAAGTTTCTTTCCCTCCTGATGATTTATAGGGATTGCTGGGAGTAGCTTATTGGGCAGTTCCTGGGAGCTCCATCAGTGCTGATAATCATCTTGGGGATCTGATTTTTGAGTGTTCCCTCTTGTTAGGTCGTTAGGTTGTTTGAGGGGATGGCCCCTTTTCCAATGGCCCTTCTGTTTACAGTATTGACAAGTATCCTCATCCAGGTGCAAAATTAGTTCTAAAGTTTGGTCAAGGCTCCTGCAGTTGCTGTAATCATAGGACCGTGAGTTCTCTGCTTGGCGGCTCCTTTTTCTGTTCTAAAATTCTTTGGAAATTCTCAGTGAGATGTTGGAGCTCAGAAAGGGGACTGACCTCCCATTCTAATGTATGCTTCTTTAATAAATCACAAGCTCAGGGCAAAGCCTATTAATAAAGTGAGCAGACAAGGCAGTATTAGCTTCAGAGTCCCTGACACCGGAATGCTGTCTAAATATTTCTTTTAAGTGAATTTGAAAGTCTGCAACTGATTCATCCTTTTTTTCTTTACAAGATTGTATTATGGCCCAATTAATTCTCACAGGAAAAACCCTGGGTCAAGTTTCAAGGAGTGACGGACCTACTGTTCTTGCTCTTCTCATTCCACTCTTTGTAGCACGCTTGGCGGGGTCCTCCAAGTCCATTCAGTCTGCCGTGTGGAGCCACCTTTGGGTGTCTCCTGGAATTACCACCACGTGAACAAATTGGTACAAGTCAGGGAGCCCAGAGTCATAAGCTCAAAGAAGAATCATAAATTCTTTTATAAATTTAGTTTGATCCTTTTTTGGGTCTGGAAAATCCTTTATAATGGCTTGGCATTCAACTCTAGAGCAGGGTTTAAATTCTGCTGTCGCTGGGACCCCTGGTTCATGGGAAGGTCTTACTCTCAAGGGCATCAGGAGCTTAGGAAGTGCAGGGGAAAAGGGGGGAAAATCAAATAAATTGTTAGAATCGGAATAGTCTGGTGGCAGAGAATAATAAAGACAGGGCTTTTGTCTTTTTTTGAGAAAAAAGAGTGCACGTGACTGGGGTAGGGGGTGCAGGGGGAGAGAGAGAGAGAGAGAGAATCTCAAGCAGGCTCCACACTCAGTGGGGAGCCTGATGCAGGAATCGATCTCACAACCCTGAGATCATGACCTGAGCCAAAATCAAGAGTCAGATGCTTGACTGACTGAGCCACTCAGGCACCCTATGGGGTTTTGTCCTAAGTTTACCCTTGGCTCATTGTAATAAATCTTTAGAGAGGCTATTTTAGTCATTCTGTCTTTTGGAGGCCTCTGTAAACCAATCAAAAAATGCATTCCATTGTTTTTAAGAGATTTGGGATCCTCTTTTTGCAAGGGCACCCCTAAGACGGATTAGTTTTCTAAAGTATAAGTTCCCCAAAGTGGCCACTACAATTCCAGACTATCCTTTGTAAAGTTCACCCATTTTTTCCAGAAAGGTAGAAGATCCTCATGCACAGTGAGTATACATCTAAGAGGCAGGAGTCTTTAAGTGAGGAGGAGGAGGAGATTTAGAGCAAACAGAGCCCACCTCTGCCTTTAGATTCCTTAAAACAAAGAATCTCTGGGGATCCCAGTAGCCCTACCCCATCCTTAAACCAGAGAATCCCAGCTTTCTCCCTTTACAGACAGAAGGGTGATTTACCAAGAAGCTTCAACATACAAACAGAAAGCAAATATGCACAGTAAAGTTGGAGAGCTCAGAATGCCAAGGAAGCAGAGCTCAGACCTCGGAGAGATTAGCCATGACTCCATGGGTCGGAGAGAAAGCAGTGAGCACAGTGTCCTGTGGGTGCCAGCACCTGCCTCGCTCACCAGCCTCCAGGTTGCAGGGAGACGTCATTTAAGGATCCCAATCCTAACATATTTAACCGTCCTAAGTTCTCAAAAAACAGAAACAACCCCAACAAACCACTAAAGTCATAATTAGTAAAAGCTCACGCTGCACACCAAAAAGACAGTTTGCAAACCGAGTGAGCTCAAACCAAAACATGGACAGAGGCGCCGGCTGTATCCTTATAAAGCAGTTCACAGAATGTGCAGGCAGAGAGTTTTTATTCTTTACGGTGATGGGTGACAATATTAGAATTTTCTTAAATGAAAAGGAATTAGTTAGTGGTTTCCTCTGCTCAAAATATGAGGAAGGATTTAAGTTTCGCTTCTGATTTCCAGAGAGGCATAAGCCGGGAGTGACCCAGGTCAAATTAACTTCGCTTGTCTTGCAAAATAAACTAAAAGAAGTTTTGCCTGTGATGACTTAACTGGTTTTGTCTGCTCAGGGGATTTTCAGATCTGGTCTCCGTTTGTGTTTGATTTTAACAGTGCTGTGCCTTTAATTTCTTGGTGCTTCTCCCTGAAAACTTATTCTACAAAATCTGCCTGCGCCATCCATCCTCCCAGATGGCTTTTTAAGTGAAGCTGTTTGTTAAGTGGG
The DNA here is from genome assembly GCF_003265705.2 of Callorhinus ursinus. NCBI lineage: Eukaryota > Metazoa > Chordata > Mammalia > Carnivora > Otariidae > Callorhinus > Callorhinus ursinus. Next base: position 13,997,940 of record NW_027397080.1, on the reverse strand, counting down.
AGAAGAAAAGGGAGGGGCAGGGAGGAGTGGGTGGAGGCTCCGCAGGCCCCAGGAGGAGACCAAGGGGGAATCGGGAGTGGGGACAGGAAGGAGGAGCAGGGAGGACCACCATGCTCCAGGAAAGGTGCAGAGCACGGCCTCCGAGTGTGGAAGCTCAGGCACAGCCCAGTACACGTGACCAGAGTCCCAATGACAGTGGCCAACAGTGCCCGGCCCCACCAGGTACCCAGCTCTGGGGTGAGGACTTTGGACTCATTGGTCCAATTCGTCCTTACACAACCTGTGCAGCAGGTCCCGTGAACATCTGCATCCCACAGAGGAGGAGTTCAGAGAGGTGCAGGCACTTGCCCAAGATCACCCAGCTGATGAGAGGCAGACTCGGGATTTGAGCCCCATCTCTTAACCAGGGTATCACACAGATATCAGCCCCTCCCAGACTCTTAGTTGGAAGGATCATGGAGATCAGACTTACCGTGACACTCAGGCCCCTGGAGCCTCAGGTTCTCCATCTGTATATGAGGCAGTTGGTGTAGCTCTGGTTCTTCAGCCTGAGTCCCCATCGGAATCTTCCAGGACTTCCCAGCAATGCTGAGGCCTGGGTCCCACCTCATTATCTGGATGTTTTAAAGCCACACCCTACCCCAGGACATTTTCTCAACACACCTGCACAGGGTCACACTACAGTCAGAGGGTCTAGAACCTGCACCCACTCCCCAGTGAATTCTCAGAGTGTCTGCGGAGCTGATCCCTGGAAAAGGCTGAGGAGACAGAATGGGCTGACACCGCACATCATGGCAGCAGCCCTGGGGGAGGCCCTGTGATGGATTCTGTTTCCATCTGGGTATCTCAAGGCCTCTTCTGCCCCCTCCTGCTTCCTCGGAGCCGCCCACCCCCCTGTAAGCCCGGCCTGCAGACACCTTGAGGGATCCCCTCTGTCCCTGCCCCACACAGCTTCCCCTGCACCTGCTGCCCCAGCCTGGGGTGGAGCGGCTCTGGGAATGATAGAATGATCTGGAACGGGAAGAGGCAGGATGTGCCTGGGAAGGGGTGCTCCCAGATGGGAACACCACAGCAGAATTGCCGCACTGGCTCCCAACTATCAAACGAAACACACACACACACACATGTCTTTGTTGCCTTTTCTTCCCTAAGGACAAGGTGGACTTGTCAGGTTCCTTAGCAGTCTCCAAATAAAGGGGGGAAAGCAGGACTGGCTTGAAGGGTGCATGGTAGAGGTGCACCACCCCACAGTAACAGGGCTTTGCTTCTCCAGGGGAAGGGGCCCCTGCCCCATCTCCCAGAGGGGCCGCACAAGGCAAGGCGTGAGGCCACAGCCAGAGGCTCTGGAGGTGGAGGGAGAAGGGGAGCTGCGGCAGACTCACTCCTGCCGATCTGGCCCAGGGGCCCCAGAGCCACTTTGCTCCCAAGCCCACTCCTCCCTGGGGTTTCCTGACCCAGAAAGGCCCTCGGAAGCCCCGAGAAGCCCCCCGCTTCATCACACCCCCCTCCGCCAAAGTTGGATTAAGTTATTCGTGCCCTCAATTATCACTAAAGCTACCAAGTGCCCACTGTGTGCCTGCCCTACACCAGGGACACAGCCGTGACGCAGACAGCCATGTCCCTGCCCTGTCACCACGGAGCCCACCCTCTAACAGGGAGACAGGAACGGCGCACGCGGTGCTGAAGGCTGCATGGCCACTGGGGGCAGGGACAGGATGCAAAGGCCCAAGGTGGGGAGAACTGGGGAGAGTTGAGGATGGTTCTGGGCCAAGGGAGGCCGCAGGCTCCCACCCCTGACCTGCTAAGTCTCTGGCGACAGAGATGTCCCACCCGCTTCCCAGCGAGCCTGGGTCCTCCCAGCCAGACTCTTACCTGACTAGAGGCTGTGACCCCATTTCCAGGCTCTGAAACAATTTCTTCGCTGGCCCAGGCTGGCCCCGCCCACAGGCTGGGGTGGCCCCGCCCACAACTGGTGGCGGCCCCGCCCAAAGTGGGCCTGGCCACACCCACAATTCCCGGGGCTGCCCGCAGCCTGTGTGCTTCCTCCCTGACCGCTGCCGACTGACCTCTCCCACCCTCCCCTGTGGCCCGAGATGCCCCTGAGCCCTGTGGCCCGAGATGCCCCTGAGGACCCCCCACTCCTTTGGGTCTGGGGGGACAGGCTTGTATTCGACACCGTGTCCGAGAGGCCACTGGCACTTCCCAGACCCCTCGGGGGCAGTGTTCTGGTCTGTAAGTGGGCATCACCCCCCCCCACACACACACAGGGCTGCCAGAGACTGGGGGGGTGGGAGGCCCCTGACTCTGCACCTTCCCCCGGAGGCCCGGGAATGGAAGGAGCTTCACCCCGTGGGCCCACAGGGACCTGGACCCAGATCTGAGGAGCAAACGTTCTGTCCTGGAGCCTCCCGGTCCTCAGGGGAATGGGCCCCTGCCCACCGATCCTCTGGTCCCCCAGGGGACCCGGACAGGGACCGTGTAACTGGTGGCCAGAGCAGAGGAGCATATTCTGGAACCGCTGGAAGCCCGCAAATAGCTGGGGGTGGGGGCGGACACACCCAGGGAGCGTGGGCTTCAGTCATGTGCATTTTCTCCCCCGTATCAGTCCCGATTCTGCCTCTGGTCCTGGGGGCGGACAGGCCAGTCGCTCTGGGGAAGCTTCAGAGGATGGCGGCCGGGCGGGAAGCCAACAGCCCGTGGGCATCTGCTGTTGCTGCTGCGGACGTGCCCAGGACGGTGGTGATTATCGGGGTGCCAGTCACTGTGCACCTGCACATTCTCATCTCCCAGCACCCGCACAACAGCCTCAGGGAGTAGGGGCCCATTTCAGATGAGGAAATCGAGACCCGGAGAGGAGCTGTCACTTGCCTGTCCCCAGTGCGGGGCCCTCTTGGCTCTGATGTTGCCCGAAACCTCCCAGCTTCCCAGTTGGCACCACTTTATCTGTAAGATGTAAACTTTGCTCATGTTCTGAAGTGGCATGGAAATGGCACTGTCCCTTTTAGAGAAAGTGTGGGGAAGCAGGTGTCAGAGACGATGGAGTACCGTGTCCTCCAAGGCCAGCCTTGTCCAAGGTGCCCATTCGGGAACAAGTGTGGCCCCGCTGCACATGGGCTCAGGATACGCTGACAAAATTGCTACAAGGACAAGGGAATGAAGGAAGAATCCATCAGCCTGGAGCCAGGTGGGGCTGCCCGCGGTTTGGCAGCCCAGGTTGGAGGGGCGAGGGGCCAGCAGCGGGTGGGGAGGGGGTGCAAGGGCCTCCCAGGGGCTCTTCCTAAGATAGCAACTGCTGGGTTGACTGACTCTAATTTATCCCAAGGGATCCAATTCCAGGAATTTTTTAGAACTGCTGAAAATAGAGAATATTTCTCTTGTGAACTTGGAAATGGTAAGGTCAATCTGGAGCTGTGGGGGCCTCCAGGAGGAGAAGAACTGCCCTACGTTCAGACCAAAGTGGATTTAGGGCACTTCAAATCTACTTTGGCATGATAATAATCATAATAATAAATAATAACAGCAAGCATTGACATAGTGGGTATATGTACCGGCCTGGAGCTCTTTTAAACATTCTACACAACCATTCACTTATTTATTCCTCAGCACAACCCTATGAAGCAGTCATTATTATTTCAATTCTACAGAATGAGAAATTGAGGCACAGAGTGGGTGAGTACAATGCACTGGGCACACAGCTACTAAGTCCCAGAGCCACATCCAGTCTGTCTGGCTTCAGAGTCTGGGTCCTTGAGCACCTGAACACAATGTACCTGCATGAAACAGAGTGAAGAGGACAAAGCAAGTAAATGTAAGTGACAGAGAGCTCAAGCAAAAGACGTAAGCAAGAGAATTACATAGCTAACTTGTCTTTTTAAAACAAGCATTTCATAGTTCAGACTTCAACAAATATTCGCTGAATACCCACGGTGTGGCAGGCCCTGTGCTGGGCACTGGATGGGCCAGAGGGAGGGGGTCAGTTGGGAAGCTACGGCACCAAGTGGGCAAGGGGAGACCCAGAGAAGGAGAAAGGACCCACCATGGCACACAGCAGGTGAGGGCAGGTATGATGACAGCACCCACTCCTCTTCTGCACTGCACAGGGCTGCCCACTCCGGCCTGCTTCTTGTCGCTGGCCAATCCAAATCAATAAAACACACGCAAATGAAAACCCAGTAATACTCAATGCTGGTGAATGTGTGGTGAGACAGGCAGGTCATTTCAACCTCTCTGAGCTTTGAGTTGCTCGCCCATGAAATAGGCATGACCACACGGCCCCTCGTGGCTACTGGAGATGGAAATGAGGTGACAAATGCAAAGCCCGTGTGCACAGCAGTCTCGTCAATGGTTGCAATCACATTGCTGTTGAAGTGCCAATGATTATGACGCGTCCATCTCCCCCCGCCCGCCCCGCCCCGCACAGCAAGCTCCTAAGGGCAGGGACCAAGCCTGATTCAACGCTGTATCCCCAGGTCTAGCTCAGAGCCCAGAGCGCTGTGGGTGCTCAAGAGACATGCTTATCATGCAGCCAGTTTATTCCACTAAATATGTGTCGACAGGCACTCTTCTAGATGCTGGAAATGCAGCGATAAACCAGACAGGCACAAATCCTTGCCCTTGAGGATCTAGACTGCTCTGGGCGTGGAACCTAGAGTTGAGTTGCCTGGCAAGACGTGAGGATCCAGAATGTTGAGGCAGCGGGAGTTTGGAAGATGGGGCAGCGCCCTTGAGGCCCCATCCCACAGCCCCCGGAGCCATGCCTGAGTTCACTGGCAGCCACCATCGTGGACAGTTCCAGAGAACCCTCCCACTCCCTGCTGCAAGAACTGTATTTCTCTCGGCTGCTCTGGCTTTCTCTGACCCACAGGAGCTTGCTGAGCCCAGGTGCAGGGCCAACTGGAGGGGAAGGACGTTTCATACTTGCAGAGGAGACCCTCAACCAATAAGGGGCAGATGAGGGCAGAGGCATGGACCACACGGTTTCTCTGAGGGCCCGCAGCAATAGTGGGCCCCGTTGCCCACAGCAGCATCTCTGCTTGATGCACCTTTACCTGGCCTTTCTCCCTACCTGGCCCTTGCTCTCCCTCCCTCACTAATGTGTCCTGAGATCACCTCCCAAATAAACCACCAGCAACTCAAAATCTTGCCTCCAGGACTGTTTTTGGGGGAGCACAACTAAGACAGAGGCCATCTAAACCTTTGTGCTGCTGAGCAAACATGTCCAGAGAGGGCCAGTAACCCATCCAATTCACACAGCAGTTTGAGGCAGAGCAGCCTCCCCACCCACGACCACCACGAAGGGCAGAGTCTGCAAAGCCAACCTGGACTCAGCCTTCCGTTCCCTGGACCACAAGCTAGGCATTTAAATAGTCTTTGGTTTTGCAGTTAAAAGCTGCAGAGAACAGGTCTTGTGATGACTTTTACATAAGCGTGCTCGGCAACAAAGTGCTCCAGCCCCATCACCTCTGCTGCCATGTGCCCTTGACCACAGCCTGCATTTACTTCCCAATAGGGCGCCTCCTCAGCATATCAGCGTGGACTCCTGTGCTTCTCTGTGGAGCTTGAGAAAGACCATCACTTCCTCCTCATCCCCTCCTCCTTTTCAGGGAATCTGGGGCATTTCACACTTGCCCGGTCTTGGAAGGAACTCCAAGCTTCATCAGGCCCTACCCCCGGAGTTTAGGAGCAGAGGTGTGACTTTCTGTGTCATACAGGGTATGTGGATGGTCAGGGAGGTACAGTGACTCACCCAAGGTGCACAGTGAGTCCAGAGCAGAGGAGAGAGTCGAGTTACAGTCTCCTCCAGCTTCTGGCTTCACTGCTCTTTCTGTCCCACCACACATTCAGAAGCCAGCTGAAACACAAGTGCATTGTTACCTCAGGACCTTTGCACTTGCTGTTCTTGTTCTTTTGGGCCGGAATCCTTTTTTTTTTTTTTTTTTTTATAACATGCTCCTTTTCTCACTTAGGTCCTGCTCAAAGGTCTTCTCATTAAGATAATGGTGAGTCACAGAGGGCTGCCCTGAGGAGGTGGCCCTGGGGTGGACCAAAGCCTAGGGACCACCTGTTGGAACATAGTGGAGGGAACATGGATGCTGATCAATGGTCTGGCCCAGATAGTGATTAAATCCTAAAATCCTGTGATTCTGACTTGAAAAGTTATGGTTTTAAGATTCTATGAAGTGACAGTTCTAAGATTGAGAGGTGTGAGACTCTAGGATTTTAGTACGGTTGAGTGCTGACGTGCTGGGATTCTCACATGTGAGCCTTTGCTACTGGAGAAAGGGCTGTCTTCCTTTGGCTGAGAATAGGTTTTCCTTCTCTTTGCCCACTCCACCAGTGTTGTATGTGTGGTTCTTTGTGGCATGGGGAATGCCGGTTTATCCTGCAGTTCCAGAGTCAGGCGCTTGCCTTATCTACATGTTCCAGTCTCCAGAATAAATATTAGAAGACAAGTCTGCGGAGATTTTCTGTGTGTACATGAGTTAATTCGTCCAGCCAGGGGCTGATCCAGACACGGATTTTAACAGGGTGCCAGTCCCTCGATCACTGCAAGGCAGGGCTGGTGATGGGGCTGCTGCGAGCCCAGCAGAGGCAGAAGGGACTGAGAAGGGCCTTCGTGTGCTGAGGTTTCAGGCCCAGGTGGGAGGAGGCAGGAGGGAGAGCATCCCCCAGCTGGGGTCGGCCATGTGGGCACAGGTGAGGCTGTTCTCTGCCAGGCATCTGGGGTCTCCCGTGAACCCCTGGGTCCGGGCTCACTCAGGCTGGTGCAGTAGGAGCCGCCCCAGAGGGCTGGGAGGGGCGGGGTTGCCCCCCCAGAGGGCTGGGAGGGGCAGGGTGGCCCATGATGGGGCAGACACAGCCCTGGGCTCTGGCTGGCCTCCCAAGTCAGACAGACGAGGGCAGGTCTCGGCTCCCACCCACCAGCTCAGCCGTGTGACCTTGAAGAAGCCACTTCACCTCCCTGGATTCAGTTTCTTCGGTGGGACCGATGGTCCTGGCCACCCACTGCCTGGTGGTTCCTGGGACTGGAGGAGACCCCTAGCACGGGGCACAGAATGAGCATCAGGCACAGCAAACACCCTCGTGACGCTAGCTGGGGGCCAGGCCTCGCTCAGAGTGTCTCATACAGCTGTATCCTCGCCCAGCCTGGGAGGGGAGCTGGCGTGACCCCCTTCACAGAGGAGGAAACTGAGGCCCAGAGAGCTTGAGTATCTTGCCCAACAGCAGGTAGTTGCTCTAAAAGCCTGCGAACAGGTTTAAAAACATTTACATTTTCCCCACAACCCTCCTCGGTGGGTGCCAGGAATTGGCCACATGCCAGCACTGGTAGGCTAGGATCGGCCCTTATTCTGCTGCGGGGACCGATGCTCGGGTTACAGCCCGGCAACAGGGAAATGCGGGGGATGCCTCCAGCCTTGGCTCATGCTGCCCTCTCCCTAGGTCACCCTCCCCCTGCCGGTCCAGCCAGGGAACTCCTACTCACGCTTTGAGGCCCAGGCCCCGTGTTCTCCGGGCACAGCGACCCCCACCCCTGCACCCCCTGCATCTTCCCTCGCTGCACATAGGGACTGTGGTGCAGGATCTGACCTCAGGACCTGCTGCCTCTCTGCGCTCCTCCCTTCTTCCGGCAACATCCTTCGAGTTTGGCCCCTGCCAAGTGAATCTTAACTCACTTTCCAGGAGGAAAGACCAACCCTCGGACCTTGGTATTATTTCCCCATCTTAGGAAAACTCACACTCACAAAGGGCTTGTAATCTCCTGAGGCCACAGGCCCCACTGGCAGATAGCAGTCTGGGACCTCTGACCCCGCTCTGGGCACCAGGATCACCTGGCGGGGTTTACAGAGCAGCCGGGCCATTCGGAGGCTGTGAGGTGCCCCCCCCCACCATGTCAGTCCCTGCTTCCTACAGCCCTGAGGACGGGAGTCTTGCCTCGTTCCCGTCACCCCACACCCTTGCCAGGGAGGCGCAATCACTGACGGCGAGCAGATTGTAAAAGCCTTGCTTGAGACGTATGGGAGATGCATTCAGCCTCCAGGGAATCCACTCAAAACAACAGGTGGTAACCACGGACCCACTTTAATGCACTCACCTGGCGGGCATCATTTCAACTCTCATGCCCTTCACTTTGAGACTCACCGGTGCTGGCTGCCTGGTTCCTGTCGATTAGCAAGCAGTTAAAAATTTATGACAAGTTGAAATTAATTGGCCACAGTGAGGGGTGAGTTTGTCTCAGGCCAAGGCTCCGTGGCCCGGGCTTCGTGAGCCTGGAAGGGGGTAGATTCTGTAATGGAAGCACCGGCCACACGGACGCCTGGGTCACCGTCCTTCAGATGCTCTGACGGGGTCTGTCCCGGCCTGGGTTCAGGCTGCCATCCTCGTGCACCTGCTTCGTGGCCCCTGTCCCCCGTCTTGCTGACTCCAACCCACCCCTCCTTCCCCCAGTGGCGACCCGCTGGAAACCTGCCAGGGCTCCCTGTCTCCTGAGACGGCCTAAGTCTGGCACACACCCTTGTGTCAGGCCACACCAGCCCAGCCCCCCAGCTCAAACACCTGGCCTGTCTGCAGAGCTGCCAGTCCCTGGAACTGTGCGCCAGGCCCGGGGGAGGTCCCTGGGGCACCTGGACCCTCCATATTCGTGAAGGGAGTTTCTATAGTCCCACTGCTCATAAGCTGGGGTCACTTCTGTTTTCCTGCTCCCAGTGCCCTTTCCTCTGCCCCAGGGTGGCTATAGTGTGGATGGCGTCCGTCTCCTGGTTCCGAGGATGTCCCACCTTCAGTGCTGGGCACATGTGGGGTCCTGGAGACCCAGGCCTATCTGCAAAGCCTCGAAGAGTTACTCAGAGACCTTTTTTTTTTTTTTAAGATTTTTTTATTTATTTATTTGAGAGAGAATGAGAGATAGAGAGCACGAGAGGGAAGAGGGTCAGAGGGAGAAGCAGACTCCCTGCCGAGCAGGGAGCCCGATGTGGGACTCGATCCCGGGACTCCAGGATCATGACCTGAGCCGAAGGCAGTTGCTTAACCAACTGAGCCACCCAGGCGCCCAGAGTTACTCAGAGACCTTGCGCCAGCCTGGGGAGCTGGTGTGGACCTCTTAGGCCTGAAAATCACCCCTTTCCCTCCTCTGTCCCCCCATATGACCCTCCATTGCCCACATCAACATGGTCCCCCAGGATGCTGGGGGAGGGCAGGTCTGGACCCCACAGGCAGAGGCACCAGAAAGGACACTGGCCCAGGAGTCGGGGGCTCGGGAGCTAGTCCTGCTCCACCACGGGCCTTGGCAAGCCCCTCCTGTGCCTGGGGCTCAGCTTTTGCCTAGGCGTGTGCAGGGCATTGAAGCAGATGATGTCTCAGGACCTTACAATCTGGAGCATCTCTGAGGCCGGGGTAGATGGTAGCACACTCACTAGAACCACCACCAACACGGGGCTGCACTGGGCGCCTGCCACACGGCCTGGGCATCACAAGTTTTCTTGGCCCCGTGTTCCAGAGGCACAGAGAGGTCCAGTGTCCAGCAAGTTGGCACAGCCCCAACCGTGAGGACAGCAGAGCCCCTGGCACCTTGTCCCCTGCCTGTCCCACACCAGGATTTTCCTGACACATAAGAGACCCCAGCCCCGGAGCCTACTTCCCCTTATAGTTGAGCAGAAGACAAAAGGCTCACTGCTGGTTTTCCCCAAAACTACAATTTGGCTGCCGGTTGCTCAGGCCCCATCTTTCTCTTGGCCTCAAATGCCTCTCATGTCATGCCATTCTCCTTAGTAAGATTCATCATGTTATCTTATACAGGGAATACCCAAAACTAAATAATCCGATTAAAATTGGGCAGAGGGCCTGAATAGACATTTTTCCAAAGAAGACATCCAGATGGCCAACAGACACATGAAAATATCCTCAACAGCACTCATCATCAGGGAAATGCAAATCAAAACCCCAATAAGATACCACCTCACCCGGGTCAGAATGGCTAAAATCAAAAACGCTAGAAACAACAAGTGTTGACGAGGATGTGGAGAAAAAGGAACCCTCATGCTCTATTGGTGGGAATGCAGACTGGTGTAGTCACTGTGGGAAACAGTATGGGGTTCCTCAGAAAATTAAAAATAGAACTACCCTATGGTCCAGGAAATCCACTGTTGAGTATTCACACAAAGACTATGAAAACACTAATTTGAAAAGACATATGCACCCCTGTGTTCACTGCAGCATTATTTACAATAGCCAAGAAAGGAAAATAACCCAAACGTGCATCAACAGATGAATGCATTAAGAAGATGTGGTATACATCGACAATGGACTATCACTCAGTCATGAAAAAGAATGGGATCTTGCCATTTGCAATGACATGGATGGATCTAGAGGGTATTAGGCCAAGTGAAATAAGTCAGACAGAGAAAGACAAAGACCATAATGATTTCCCTTGTATGTAGAATTTAAGAAACAAAACAAATGAACAAACAAAAAAAGAGACACACAGAAATAGACTCTTAGATACAGAGAATAAATGGTGGTCGCCAGAGGGGAGGGGAATGGGCGGGGGGAAACGGGGGAAACCGGTGAAGGGGATTAAGAGCTCACTTATTGTAATGAGCACTGAAAAATGTGTATAATTACTGAATCGTTATATTGTACACCTGAAGCTAATATACCCTCTATGTTAATTATGCTTCAATTAAATAAAAGATTTGAGAAGGAGCTAAGAATAAAGCAAACTTTTTTCTTTAAAAAAAAAAATTCACGTTTTGTTAAGCATCCAGACTGTGGCCCCGGACAGATAGCTCAGCGACCTATCTGACCTTGCTGGGGACAGCAAGACCACAATGGGACCTGGGGCCATGCAGGGCTGAGAGAGGGCCAGGAGGCCCAAAAGTGGCTCCCTGGAGACCCCCCAACTCCGAGGTGACGAGGCCGGAAGCGTTCAGACACCAGCCCCGGCCCCCAGCACACAGCCTCTGATCGCCTCCGTTCTCTCCCTGAGCCCAGCGCCAGCAAGAACAGCCTCGGCTCCCAGGGAGCGCCCAGCACAGCAGGTCGCTTAGCAAATACACACGTTTAAGAGGAATAAGAATGAGTGAATCCTTCTATTGAAACAAAGTTAACAGTAATAGCAGGAAAGGAATTCTTTCAAAGATAAGCTCCCGTTCTCTAAATGGACAACCCCAGATTCAAATTGCCTGCTCCGGCATCCCCGGGAGGACACAAAGGCATCTTCGGCTGGAATGTGCACAACAGGACTCCAGTTTCTCCCTTGTGCTGGTTCCTCCTCTAGCTTCCCCAGCTCAGTGCACAGCCCCGCCCCACCCCCACTGCCCCAAGCCCCCCGCCCGGTCACCCCTCGATTGCTTGGGTTCTTTGCTCCCACATCTGACCCACCAGCCAGTGCTAAGCTTCTCCCTCCAAAATACATGCCGCTCTGACCACGTCTCCACCTCCTGCCCTGGTCCAGGCCTGTCACCTGCTCTAGCCCCCTGGCCTCCTGGCCCCCTGCCGCCACCCCTGCCACCACCCCTGCCACCACCCCTGCCATTCCTCCCCACAGACGGGTAGGACGACATCACTCCTCTGCTTAAAACTCACCCACTGCCTCCCCTTAAACTGAAAATAACACTCCAGCTCCTTCCCACATGGCCTACACATCTGGCCCCCAACTGTCTCTTCAGCCCTTCACCCCTGCTATTCCTGTGCCAGGGACTCCCTTCCTCTGGCTGGATCCTTCTTGTTCTCAGAGGCCAACTTCAATGTCCCCTCTTCCAAGTTCTCCTCCCCCTGGCATGGTGCTGAGGTAACATTTCTCCCCTGCACTGGTGGTCCCTTGAATCCCCTTCCAGATCCTCTGTCCAGCCTTGTCCCCTTGCTCTGGGCTCCCAAGGGGCTGGGGGCCCCTGTACCCCTCTGACTTCCAGGCAGGTTTGGTCAACAAGGAGCCCCAGGAGGGCATCAGGGCAGGAGGGGAGGAAGCCGGGGCATTTACCCTCCTGGTCTGCCCCTCCTGCATTGCTCCAGGGCTGGCTCTGTCCCAGACTGGGAGTCCCAGTTGCTGTCACATGGCCCAGCTCCTCCAGCCAGCTCTATCTCCAGTTCCAGTCACCACTCTTCTTCTGACCTCATTAAGCCAAAGGCGGCGAATGCAGCCCCTCTTCTGGGCTTTTCTTCCTGTCTGCTTCCCTTTATAAACAGGCTCCTTGTAACGCTCTCCTCAAATACCTGATTGTCTCTCGCTGGGTCCTCAGCTGGTATACTACCCACCCTCGCCACCCTGTTCCATCTCCCCACAGAACGTCTCACTGTCCAAACGTATTGCTTGTTCATTCCCTGTGGCCCGCCCCCCCACCAAGAATATAAGCTCCGTCTGAGACAAGGTCCTTTATTACGTCATGTGTCAGAGGAATAGGGCAGGCAAGCTCGCACCTTCTAACACTGTGCTCAGACTCTCAGGAAAACCCAGCCAATTCTGTGACAGTTCCTTGATAAATCACACTGACTTTTAAGTGTCTTCACACGGCATTTCCCAAACTGGGATCAGGTGGCACTCATTTGGAAGGTGTTAACAGTTGGCAACCTTACACCATGTGCCTGATTTTTCTCATTTCACCGTGAGCCTAGGACCCTCTCAGCCCAGGATGCCCTGATAATTACATTCAAGTCGGTCCACTGGCCCAAATCAGGACTGGGTCCACCCTCATTCCCTGTCCCCTCCAGAGCCCAAGGGGCCCCAGCGTGAGGCATTTACTCCTTGGGCTTCATTTCATCCCCCTTCACCCAAGTCCACACCTCTGGCCCAAACTTGCCCTCCCTCATCTGCCCCAGGCTTGGGATTCAGGCCCAGCCAGCCGCAGGCTTGAGATCCAAGTGGCTCAGGCAGACAGAGCATCAGCCCTGGGTCAGGAGTTCAAATCCTGGTCTCTGTTCTGTCACCCATTCACCAATGTGACCCACTCTGGGCCTCAGTTTCCCCAACTGCTCCTGTTGTCCCTTCTACCCGGGATTCCTTTCCCCGAGAGCAGGTTGGACCGTCTGCTCTCCCAGCATGCTCCCCACTCTGGCTCGTGAGGTCCCACCCAGCTTGGCACAGGTCCCGCTTACGGTCAGCTCTCCCCGGGAGGCGAGAGGAGGAAAAAACCATCAGCCTGAGCATGACAGGGAATTACAGAAAGCAAAAGTCAGAGCGCCATGCTGCTCGCTGTGGGCCTGACTGACCGCAGGGGTGTTTTAGTTCCCGCAGAGGCTACGATGCCGTGATGGGCCAGATGGGGCCCAGAGACCATATAGACTTCGCCCCTCCTCCAAGATGTGGGTCTCAGGACCAGGGAAGCACATGAGAAGGAATGAAGCTCCTCCTTGATGATGTCTTTGGGGACGTGACATCTGACGACAGGAGAGGGGCCATGGGGACAGGTATCAAGCATCAGCATCATCATCGTTGTCACCATGACAACTGACAGAAAAAGCAGCCGGCCTCTGTCCTGAGGGCTGACTGTGGAATGACTCACTTGACCTCCTAACAAGCCCGTGAGGAAGGCAGTGTCCTCACCACCTCCGCTGTCCAGGTGAGAACAAAGCTTCCGGAGGTGACATTACTCACCCAAAGCCACCAAGCTTGTGAGCGACTCTAAAATGATTATGATAGGACTGAGCGCCAGCCTGAGCTTGTCCTGCTTGTTCTGATGACGAGCTGAACACCAGCATAGCCCTCACTGTCTCCCATAGATCAAACAACCAAGGACAAAGGCCCAGCTGCCTGCCAATAGCGTCAGGGTCGAGGTGGGGGTCATCGGCGTCCCACCTGTCACCTGACACATTCTGGCACGTGGCCCAGATCAGGACGGTCGATGCTTCGGGACTAGAGGTGGGGTCGGAGCAGGGACTGTCACCCGGCACATTGCTGGGCGCTCCCTCACAGATCCTTCTCCATTTGCTGAGCCTGGCGCCCTCCCGGCTGGATTTGCTCAGCCCTGTGGATGGGCAGGGGGTCTGGGGGTGAGCTACTGTCCCTCGCCTTGGGCCTGGTTGCAGCAGCACAACTGAATTCTAGATTTTGTAAGAAAAAGGGACCAAAAAGATAGGCATTGGATGACTGGCTGGTCCTAGAACTGAAGAAAGGGGGACAATTCAGGCCCCAGGGAGAGCAGCCAGGGCAGCTCCTGGGTCTAGGAGGAACCGGTGCCCAGTGTTTGTGGGATCCGGGCTGGAACAGGCCTCACCCCACGACTGCCTGCCCTCCTTTCCCTCCAGGGCAGGGAGAGCATCTGGGCAAGAGTCCAGGCCAGTTCCTGGCTGGTGGACAGGCAGGACCACCTCCCACACCAACCCCTTCGAGAGCTCCTGCCATGGGAGTCAGTGGATTCAGTCAATGGAAAACCAGGACACTATCAAGAACAGAACATGGAACAGATGCTGGGTAGACAGAAGCCCCTTCCACTGCCAACTTCCCCAACTGGGTTGGAGCCCGCTGGGTGCAAATGATGCTCTGCCTAGGTGAACGGGCTGGTCTGAGAGGCACCGGGATCAAGGGGCCCCCTACGCAGAGGGACGCTGAAGCTGCCCACTCAGGTTGCCCCAGGCCACAAAAACAAATTACTTAACCCATCGTCTTAACCACTGAGCGCTGAATTCTGATGATGAAGAAAGAGGAGGAAGAGCCAGAGGTCTGTGTAAGGATTAAAGAAGGTAAAACGTGTCAAGTGCTCACACCAATACCCGGCCAGTGGTGTGCATTCAGGGAGGGATCTATCGGGGACAAGGCACGGCCTCGCCACTCGTGTTGATGCACATCTGGATCATTTCCAGTTTGGGGTCATTGCAAACAAACCTGCTAGGGACGTTCATGTTCGAGTCTTTATATAGACGTATGCTTTCATTTGTCTCAAGTAATCTCCTTGGACGGGACGTGCTACAGCAGACCAGGGGTGTGTTTTTAAGCAGCTGTCCCCCTGTGCTTCCGGGGGTCGTGCCACGTCATCCCCGCAGTGCTGGAGCACTCCGTTTCCTCCCTGTCATTACCACCGGCTGCTGTGCTCAGTCCTTAGGGTCTCAGCCACTCTAACAGGTGCGCGATGATGTCTCCTTGGGGTTTTAATTCATATTTCCCTAATGACTAAGAAGATTGAGCATCTTTTGCCTATTTGCCATCTGTCCCAGGCAGTGTGAGTTTTGTTCCCAGCTCCCACGATGCTGGAGTCCTAATTGTGTTCTCCCCTGCGCTATCACGGGGGGAAACACGGTGCCCGGGACACGCGGGAGCCAGGCACACATCTGCGAGGAGCAAAATGAATGGACCCAGAAATCTCTCCCTCTTGACTCCCACCGGTAGCTCTCTCCCCCTCCCCAGGAGCTCTGGAGCTGCAAAGGGCCTAACTACCCCATGAAAGGAAGACTTACAAAGAAACTCTGCATCTCCCCACCACAGCACCCGTGTCTGCTCATTTGACCTTTGGAGGAGGACGGCCGGGCTCACGGAAGTGGCCTGCCTTTTCTGCGTGGGAGCAGCACCCAGGCCGCAATCAGAAATGGGCTCAGGGTTGTTGGTCTGGGACCAGACTCGACTCTCCTGGGCCAGAAGATGCTGGAGTAAAAGGATAGCAACATTAGCTCTGCACGTGTCCCCAACACTTTACAATGTATGGACAATGAGCCCCACAGAGAGGGCTGGGCTGTGGAGCCCGCCAGGCCTGCCCTAAAACCCCCGTCTGAAATCTGCCACTGGCCACTTGTGTGACCTTCGGCAGCTACTACTATTACTAGCCCCAAGCTAGAGGAGACAGAGCATGCTCACGGGGATGTGACCTCCCCAGAGGGTGGTGGCGAGCTAGGGAGAACAAGGTCTGGGACCAGGGCTTTCTGACTCCCTGCTCAGCACTCCACACACTGTGTCTTAGACTCTCAGGAGGAGGGTGACAAGGGACTGCCTGGCATCTTCCAGCAGAGGAGGGCTGCGGGGTCTCCCATGTTCTGCCAGGGACCAAGTGCATCCCAGGATGCCCAGAAGGGCTGGGCACTCTGCAGAGCACGCTGAGGGCAGGTCCCAGTGGGGGAGCTGGGTGCACAGTGGCCAGAATGTCATCTCCCACCTTCCCCTTGAACACTGTGCATTCACAATTATGTTTATATCCATTTATTCATCTGTTGACCCAGGGAATGCAGAAAAGGTCAGACTCAGTCCCCACTGTGGAAAGCCTTCATCCCATGAAGGAGGCTGACCTGGAAACAAAGAGGGAACAGCATGGTCGTTGTCTCTATAATTACTGCCCCTGTTTTACAGGGAGAAGATGGGGTCCCAGAGAAGTCTACTGATTTGCCCAAGGTCACACAGCTCAGGATGGCAGACCAGGTCCAAACCCCATGCATCCACCACTAAGGCCCAGGATCCTTCTACCACCCCACCCTGCCCCACAGAACAGGGGAGATAAGCTAGAAAAGGAAGAGGCCAGCATGGGCTGGAGGCATCAGGGAGGACTTCCTGGAGGAGGGGGAGCCCAGGCTGAGCCCTGAAGGACAGACTAGAGGAGAAGAGCATGCAGGGAAGATGGAGCAGCTCCTACTGTGCTGCCCCCAGTTCTTTAGGCCTCTGGGTCTGGAATTCTCCATGAGGAAGTTCAGGGGGCAGGGCAGGGGCCCTGGGGCAGGGGCCCTGGGACCCTCTCCGCAGGGCAGGGGGAGCTGTGTCCTGCCCCGGGGTGGAGGCGGCTCCCAGGTAGGGGGAGGTGGGCAGGGCGAGCAGGAGCTCCTGGGCACTTCTGTTCCCTTGGCTTCTGTCCCAGGCGCTCCTGAATGGCCGCGAGTGTCAAGCAGTGTCCTTGCCCGTCTGCTGTGAGGGGACCGCGGTCTCACAAGCGTCGCGATGCGGCCATCAGCCCACATCCCATCAGCCAGTGAGCCCCACACACCGGGCAGACCCCATGCCCCGAAGTGTCTCCTCACCGGCGATTCCCGGCAAATCCCCCGAGTGAGCAGCGCCCGGGAAGGTAAGAACGCCCGTTATGTCCACAGCCGGCCGGCCGCCCTCCCTGCTCCGCGGCGGACGCTCCTCTCCCGGTACTGAGCCCGCAGAAGGGCGACGCCGCCCGCGGGCAGGAAACCACGCATCCGTGCAGCTCCGTGGGGGGTCCTCGGGGAGCAGAGCGGGAGGAGTGGAGGAGCCGGGACTATCTGGGGAGCAGAGGCCTGTGCGGGTGGGAGCCGCACCCCTTCCCTGCACCGGCCCGCTTTCCAGCCCGGGCGGGAGGCTGAGCCAGCGATTCTTTCAATCTCAACTCCCTGCCCCCTCCTGCCCGCCCTTCCTCCCTCCCTTCCTTCAAAAGATGTTTACTGATGCCAGTTAGGGGCAGACCCTGGAGTGCAGCAGGCAGTGGGCACGACTGCGACGAGCATCCCCGTCTGGCAGAGAGAAGTTCACTAACAGAGGGACACCCTGCGGTGACAACATTCATTTATTTCTTCAGTACATTTGTTGAGCACCTGCTGTTTGACAGCCACTGTGTCAGGGGAAATAAAACTGCCACGGTCCCCACCCTATTGAGCTCGCAGTCTAGAGGGGGACACAGAGATTAATCAATCACACAAAGCCTAAGGTCAGAAGTATACTCTAGGTTGCCCAGGGCTGGGCCAGCATACCCCAGAGCGTTCCCCGCAGACCAGAATGGCAGAGCTGGGATATGAAGAATGGGTGTTATCAGGTGAGTTTAGGGATGAGGGATAGCATTTCAGCACAGAAGCAGCATGTGCAAAGACCCTGTGGGTGGACAGCTGTTGCGCAACCATGGAGATCTCCTAAGCCTGTATGACTGGAGGGCAGAGGGTGGGTGAAATGAGTCTCATGTGGGGGAGGTGAGGGCCAGACTGTGTGGAGCATTCAATGCCACATAAGGGATTTAGGGTTGTGTCCCAAGAAGAGCAGGATCCCACTGAAGTGTGGTAAGTGAAGTCCTGAGGTCAGGGAGAAGAATTGGTAGGGCAGTAGTTGTGTTTCCAGAACAATCCAGAGGCCAAGTGAGGTGAACTGTGATAGAAGCAGTGAAACCTGACCAGGGAGCAACCACCTTGGCTTAAAGGGAGAAGAATGGCTTCGGAGGAACCGGAGACAAGAATAAGCATCCACGTGGGCCTGATGTCCATGGGGTCATTCAACCCAGATTTGCTGAGCACCTACTATGCTTGGCACAAGGGCCCCGATGACACACCACAACAACTGAGTCACTGGCCTTGTGGAGAACTACATTCCGATGGGGCAGAAGGAGCAGACCCTTCTCTGAGGCCTCAAGGAGGTCTGGACCTATCAGGAACACCAGGAACCTGTGATAATCAGTGGCCTCTTTTATCTGGTGAAAAAGAAAAGAGGGGCCTCCCGTCTCAGCCAGGGAGGGACCCATGCAAGCTAAAAACTCTTCATGTGAGCACAGGTCTGAGGGGTTCAGTGAAAGGGCAGGAGTAGCTGTTGGGGGATCAGTTGAGGCAGAACCAGGCCTTATGGGAACTGGAGAGTCATCCGGCTCATTCTCCCCACACACACACTCCCTGAGGGGGTCCCATGGTCTTTGCTGGAATGTGATCCATCTTGACCACTCCCAGATGGTGTCCTTCTCGCTGGGCTGCACACCCAGTGAGATCCCCTATCTGCAGGAGCAGGACCCTGCACAGCTCAGCCTGGTGGTCTCAGCTGCAAAAGGAGGCTCCCTGCAACTCGGCAAGGCAGACATCTTCATCCCCACCCTGAAGCTCAGAGAGGTAATGTCACTTGCCCAAGATCACACAGCTCCTAAGTGACAGCACCCCAGGGCCCAGCCTGGTGAAGGCATGAGGAGGAGTTATTGTGAGCAGAGGGCACTGCCCATCTCCACTCTGATGACAAAGACAAGCACCCCTGAGGGCCAGGCAGCCCCATGGTAATTCCTATAGTTGAATGTCCGTTGAGGGTTTCCTGTGTGTCCACAGTAAAGATAGAAAGCACTTTATATCTACTAGTTTATTTCATCTTTACAAAAACCCTGAAGATGTATCAGCCAATATAGTGCTGTGTAACAAACAACACCAAAAAATGCTTTAAAACGAAAAGGATTCACTTATCTTACAAGCCCGTGAGTCCGCTGAGCAGTTTGATCATGAGTTTGGCTGGCTTGCCCACACACCTGCAGTCAGCCCAGGAGTTGGCAGTAGGTAGGTTTTGCTGATCTTGGCAGAAATAAGTGGGATCTTGTCTTCTGGCACATTGACCCAAGCTGGTCCTCCTGGAGACCACAGAGATCCAAAACAGCCAACAGAAGCTCAAGCCTTTGGAGGCCTGGGCTTCCATGTCACTTCCACCATATTCCATTGACCAGAATAAGCCAAGTCCAGCCCAGATCCTTAGGGGTGGACAAGAAACCCTATCTCTGAATGGGAAGAGCTGAAATTAACATAGCAAGGGACATAGACCCTAGGAGTAGAGACTCGGGTCCTTTTTTTTTTTTTAACATTTTTTATTTAAATTCAATGAATTAACATCTAATGTATTATTGGTTTCAGAGGTACAGGCCTGTGATTAATCAGTCTTATATAATACCCAGTGCTCATTATATCACATGCCCCCCTTACCATCACCCAGTTACCCCAGCCCCCCACCCCCCTCCCCTCCAGCAACCCTCAGTTTGTTTCCTATGATAAAGAGTCTCTTATGATTTGTCTGTCTCCCTGGTTTCGTCTTGTTTTATTTTTTCTTCTCTTCCCCTATGATCCTCTGATTTGTTTCTTAAATTCCACATATCAGTGAGATCATGTGATAATTGTCTTTCTCTGATTGACTTATTTTGCTTAGCATAATACCCTCTCGTTCCACCACATTGTTGCAAGTGGCAAGATTTCATTTTTGATGGCTGTGTAATATTCTA
>NW_027397080.1:13927571-13977978 GCF_003265705.2 Callorhinus ursinus | reverse complement strand
ATGGCTGTGTAATATTCTATTACACACACACACACACACACACACAGACACACACACACACACACACACACACCACGTTTTCTTTATCCATCCATCTGTCAATGGACATCTGGGCTCTTTCCATAGTTTGGCTATTGTGGACATTGCTGCTATAAACATTGGGGTGGAGGTACCCCTTCGGATCACTACATTTGTATCTTTGGGGTAAATACCCAGTGGTACAGTTGCTGGGTCATAGGGTAGCTCTATTTTCAACTTTTTGAGGAACCTCCATTCTGTTTTCTGGAGTGGCTGTACCAGTTTGTATTCCCACCAACAGTGTAGGAGGGCTCCCCTTTCTCTGCATCCTCGCCAACATCTGTCATTTCCTGACTTGTTAATTTTAGCCATTCTGACTGGTGTGAGGTAGTATCTCATTGTGGTTTTGATTTGTATTTCCCTGATGCTGAGTGATGTGGAGCATTTTTTCAAGTGTCTGTTGGCCATTTGTATGTCTTCTTTGGAGAAGTGTCTGTTCATGTCTTCTACCCATTTCTTGATTGGATTATTTGTTCTTTGGGTGTTGCATTTGATAAGTTCCTTATAGATTTTGGATACTAGCCCTTTATCTGATATGTCATTTGCAAATATCTTCTCCCATTCTGTCGGTTTTCTTTCGGTTTTGTCAACTGTTTCCTTTGCTCTGCAAAAGCTTATCTTGATGAAGTCCCAATAGTTCATTTTCGCCTTTATTTCCCTTGCCTTTGGAAACGTGTCTAGCAAGAAGTTGCTGCGACCAAGGTCCCAGAGGTTGCTGCCTGTGTTCTCCTTTAGGATTTTGATGGATTCCTATCTCACCTTTAGGTTTTTCATCCATTTTGAGTCTATTTTTGTGTATGGTGTAAGGAAATGGTCCAGTTTCATTCTTCTGCATGTGCCTGTCCAATTTTCCCAACACCATTTGTTGAAGAGACTGTCTTTTTTCCATTGGACATTCTTTCCTGCTTTGTTGAAGATTAGTTGACCATAGAGTTAGGGGTCCATTTCTGGACTCTCTGTTCTGTTCCATTGATCTCTGTGTCTGTTGTGAACATTACCACTTTGTAATAGAGCTTGAAGTCTGGAATTGTGATGCCACCAGTTTTGGTTTTCTTTTCTAATATTCTATTGGCTATTTAGGGTCTTTCTAGTTCCATACAAATTTTAGGATTATTTGTTCCATTTCTTTGAAAAAAGTGGATGGTATTTTAATAGGGATTGCATTAAATGTGTAGATTGCTCTAGGTAGCATAGACATTTTCACAATATTTGTTCTTCTAATCCATGAGCGTGAAACGTTTGTCCATTTCTTTGTGTCTTCCTCAATTTCTTTCATGAATATTCTATAGTTTTCTGAGTACAGATTCTTTACCTCTTTGGTTAGATTTATTCCTAGGTATCTTATGATTTGGGGTGCAATTGAAAATGGGATCGACTTCTTAATTTCTCTTTCTTGGGTCTCCTTGGTGTATAGAAATACAACTGATTTTTGTGTATTGATTTTATATCCTGCCACTTTGCTGAATTCCTGTATGAGTTCTAGCAATTTTGGGGTGGAGTCTTTTGGGTTTTCCACATAGAGTATCATGTCATCTGCAAAGAGTGAGAGTTTGACTCCTTCTTTGCCAATTCAGATGCCTTTTATTTCTTTTTGTTGTCTGATTGCTGAGGCTAGGGCTTCTAATACTATGTTGAATAGCAGTGGTGAGAGTGGACATCCCTGCCGCGTTCCTGACCTTAGGGGAAAGGCTCTCAGTTTTTCCCCATTGAGAATAATATTCACTGTGGGTTTTTCGTAGATGGCTTTTATGATACTGAGGTATGTACCCTCTATCCCTATACTCTGAAGAGTTTTAATCAAGAAAGGATGCAGTACTTTGTCAAATGCTTTTTCTGCATCTATTGAGGTGTCCAAGATGGTGGAGGAGTAGGAGACCTTAATTTAATCTGATCCCAGGAATTCAGCTAGATAGCTATCAAATCACTCTGAACACCTGCGAACTCACCTGGAAATCTAAGAAAAGAATAGCTGCAACTCTACGAATAGAAAAGCGACCACCTTCTGCAAGTTAGGAGGTGCAGAGAAGTGAATCCGAGGTGATGTATTCCCATACATAGATAGACAGCGGGGGAGGGAGCCTCCATCAGCCACCACCGGCAAGTGATAAAGCAGTGGAGCACAAAATTGGAACTTTTAGAAGTCTGCTCCAGCGAGAGACTCAGGGTCCTTTAACAACCAGCCTCCCGCAAGGCATTATTCCCATTACGTCCCACTGAGGCTCAGAGAGTACAGTGACTTGCTGGAGGTCACATGCCTATGAAGGGACAGAGGTGAGGTTTGAGCCAGGTCTGTGCCCTTCTCCAGGACTCTGCTGCCTCTTAGAAGCTGTGAGCAAACCTACAAACAGAGTAACCCAGGCCCTCGGGCTTTCAGTATGGAAAGCCCAGGACAGCCCCGAGAGGCAAAAAGGTTCCTGCGTATCTATGTCAGGTGGTCTGAAGCCTCTGGTGGCAGGGGTAAGGGACTTTCTCTCCCAGGAAGACAGAGAGGCTGTTGGGACCGAGGGATGGGCTCACTAGGCTCTGACAGAACCTGGAGGCATGAGACCCAGCTCTATGGCCAAACAGAGGGTCTGGATTAGATTCATTCATTCATTTATACAATAACTATGACCTTGGAGGTGAGTCCCCTAGACATGACAAAAGTCCCCTGGCACATGTCTGTTAAGATTTAACTCAGATGTCTTATTCTCCAGGAAGTCCTCCCTGATTCAAAGGGTTGGTTGCCCTCCATTTTTTTTTCCATATGCCACTGGGAGTGTCCTTGGATTGTCAGTGCCAATTCCTGGGCCACCCCTCACGCCTCTGGGGTCTCAGTAGGGAACCAGACTCTGGAGGACAGGCAGAGTCACCTCTCAATCTCCTTATGTCATCTTCCCTCAAGGCAGGAAGCTCTGGATGCTTTCCTGGACCCAGAACATTCCGGAGCTAGCAGCAATGCTCAGGAATCCTGGCTGGGAGGAGGAAGAGGGGAACAAAGGGGCCTCGCCTCAGAGGCAGCAGTAGAAGCGCAGGCAGAGAGAGAAGCCAGTCAGAAATGAGCAAGGGGTGAGAGTGAGGTCATCAGAAAAACTTCAACATTAAAAATGGTCACACAGTGACCTATGGCATTTGCTTAATCAGGAACAAATTAGTTTGTGCCTGGGAAGATCTGAGACTTCCTGGTGCTGAACATTTCTTACAGTTCTTACATTTCGTGCTGAGCTGGAAGCGTCCCAGATTCCAGGAGCCAGAGCGAAGTCCTAGCATCTGGGCCACAGGTGCATCAGGGGACGCAGGCACAGTGAGCACCCAGGTCCTGTATGCCCTGAGGGCTGGGTGACAAGTGTGGAGACCCCCGAATGCCTGCAAAGCCACCTCCAGAGAAGGACTTCACAGAGGCAATATCAGGCCCTGGGAGGGTTAGAGGAGAGGCACTTGGTGGAAGAGCCTGGAAGGCTGGAAAATGATGAGGCTTCAAGGGGACGGCAGCGTGGGGCCCTGGGAGACCCTGCTGGGGAGCGTTGGGGGAGGACAGTCACTTCCTGCAAGGGGATGGCAGAGCAGAAGCCCTGGCCAGGGGATAGGAACCATGGAGCTGAGGTTGGCTCGCTGTGGGCTCCCTGGGGGCCACCCTGACCCCCGTGACTCCCCCTGAAAGTTGCAGGGATATGAGACCCCCCAGGACCCAATTGACAGAAAAGAAGCCCCAATTCCACCCAGCTTCCACCTCTCCCTCCAAGTGTCTTGGAGAAAGCCAGAGCTCCTCCTCTAAGCTGTCCTGTGGCCAGTGGAGCACCCCCCACCCACACAGCACCCCCCTTTGCTGTCTTCATAACATTCGTCACAATCCAAACTTGCCTTGATTATTTTCTGTGATGGTTTCATGTTTGCTTTCTCGTGAGAGCAGAGACAGTCTCTCCTCTCCGCTGCGGCATTCCCACAGAATACACACACACACACAGCGTGGTGCCTAGTAGGTGCTCAATGAATGGGTGTTGAGTGGAGCAAAGAACCCTCTCTAGTGACCAGATTGTCACACCTCACAGAGACAACTTACCCCTTCCTTGGGACATGGCAGATGGGTGTGGGCCCTGAGCTCCAGGGCTGCATCTTATCCACACCTGGGTCCCCATGGCCCCAGGTGGGACGGAGCATCCATTGTACGGCTTAGCGATACAGGGTGAAAATGCCCTGCCCTTCTGGTCCTGTTTCTCCATCTGCGATGCTATAGGAACTCCAGAGGGTTAACTGATGCCCTCGGGAAAGCGCCTGGACCGGAGGCGACCGGTCAGAGTCGCTGCAGTGATCTTCTGGCCGGCGACCCTAGCCATGGCCCAGCACGGGACCCCAGCACATAGTTGGTGCTCCACAAAGCTCTGTGGCATGAGTGGATGTGAATGCATGTCTTGTCCCTGAGCCCTGTCTCCAGAGCTGACTTTTCTGTGGATGGTAACAGTCACATTGGGGAAATGCCCCTGGGGACTCAAAGACAGGCTGCCCCCTATTATGGGAGGCAGAAGAGTGAGTGCATTACAAGCAGGGGCAGTGGAGTCAGATGCATGCTGTATAACCCTAGGCCAGTCCCTTCTCTCTCTGAACCCCAGATTTCTCATCTGTACAAGGGAATACCGTGTGTGCCCATCAGAGAAATAACCCTTGTCCAGTCCCGAGCATAGAGCTTGGCACATGGTAACTGCTCAGTATTTGGGAGCTTTTAACACCCACAAAGGCAGTATTGCTCCCTCACATCTGCGTGGCCTTGGAAGTGGGCCCCCCTTTATGGCTGATATGACATCCCCAAATTCTGCTCACAGCCAAATGCATCCTGACATCAGGGTTCCGGGCTCCCCCACAGCCACCTCTGGGGTGAGGGAGCTATGCGGAGCCCAGCCCAATTCAGCCTCCTCCCAGCCACACAAGGATGCTTCACTTGGTAAGGATCTGAGGCTGCAGCCAGTGACGCTGCCCTTGGCCGTATCCCTGTGACTGGCTTCCTGACCACTCCCAGGGCTCCTGGACCTCAGGGAGTCTCCTCTCTTCTCAGATTGTTGCTGTGAAGATGACCCGCCCACTACGGTGGGTTGGGGTGAGCCCCGGGGTTGCAGCAGCGCAGCCTGGGTCAGGATCTGGCTTTGCCCTTCTAACCGGCTCTGTGACCTCGGGAAAGGCCCCGCCTCACCTGTTTTCTGTACCCTGAGCCTTTTGATCTTCTGGCTCCAGGCCTTAGCAGTGCTGTTCTCTCTGCCTGGGACGCTCTTCCCACCTTTCTTCACCTGGCTACTGCCAGGCACTCCCTTTGGATCCTCCCAGGAAGCTCCTGGCCTGGGTTTGGTACAGACCCCAGGGTTTCCCTCTTGTCATCAGCTGCTCCCCCTTTTGGCTTCTAAGTGCAGGGACTGACTACTGGGTCACAGTCACATGCCCCAGGCCAGTCCAGTGTCCAGGACGCAGAGATGCCCAGCAGATGGTGGACAGATCCAGGGATGAGTGAGTGGGCCCCCCCACCCCAGCTCCTCCCCGGCAGGGTGGCTGTAGCGATGCTGAGGGATATTCCAGCAAAGGGACCAACTGTAGGAGGCTCTCAGCAGGTGCTACCGTACCCCGTCAGCCTTCCTGCTTCAGAGAACCAGGGAGAATCAAGGGCACCCAGCTGCAGACTCTGAAACGTGGCGCCAGCTGGTGTGCAAGGACTCACTGCGACCTGGGGTGGACAAGGGTCGGGCCTGTCCTACAACCTGCAGCCAGCCTGCAGGGGGAGAGTGAAGCCCCTCCCTCCACACGGCTGCCCCCTGGAGAGCATGGAAAGGCTCTCACTGGGCCGCATCCATGCCTCGGCAGCAGAAGCAGATGCATCTTTAACATTTGGCTTCCCAGGTTCCCAATATTTATTTCAGTAAAGGTTAAGTCTGGGCCTATTTCTCTCCCCTTTTCTCTGCTGGAAGCTGCTCAGGGAGTAGCGCCGGAGAGGGGAAGGATTGACCCACAGGCAAAATGTGTTTTTAGAGGATTCGATCAGGTTCCTGGGCCGCGCTCCAGGCGGAGCCCTGTCGAGGGGAAGGGCGGCTGGGACTCGGGCCGAGGGGCGGGCAGGGCGGGTGGACTCGGTGGGGCCAAGCGCAGGAGGCGAGGATGACGGGGGGCAGCTCTGGAGGGGGAGGCGCCCCCCTGCACCGGCTTGTTCGGGTCTTGCGGCTTAGGGGGCGAGTTGGGGGAGGAGGGGACACGTGTGCATGCTCTAAGGTGCTCACCGCTCTAGCGCGGTAGTGGTGGTGGCGGTCATCCTCAGAAGCCGACTATTGATTCTCAGGGCGCTGCGCCCAAAGAGAGCAGCAGGAAGAGTATCTAGGCCTTCCCCCCACCCCCTGTTGAGCGCCTCTCTGACGACCTGGGCCCGTGCAGGTCCCGACCAGAGGGGGCCGCGCAGCCCGCACCGCGCTCTGGCTGTCCTGGGCTCCAAGGGCTGAGACTTCCTTCTCGTTGTCACGACAGATCTGGCCGTGGCCCCATTAAGTTGGTACCAACGCAGGAGGGACAGAGCATCCGTTGTACGGCTTAGCGATACAGGGTGAAAACGCCCTGCCCTTCTGGTCCTGTTTCTCCATCTGCGATGCTATAGGAACTCCGGAGTGTTAACTGATGCCCTCGGGAAAGCGCCTGGAACGGAGGCGACCGGTCAGAGTCGCTGCAGTGATCTTCTGGCCGGCGACCCTAGCCAGAGGTCTCCCTGAGCCTCAGCTTCCCATCTATACGAGGAGGACGATAATACAGTTTTCCTCATCGTTTCATCAAAAGGATGAAGAGAAGTCATTACACCTCCCTGGCTCCCCTATCACTCACCTTGGCCCCACGTAGGGACACTGACGTTCCCCACCTCCCCCTTTCTTCAGTCCCCAAGGGAGCCCCACCCTCCGGCCCACCCTCCTTGGGGTCCCTGAGCCTGGAGGCTGGAGGAAGCGGAGGCAGAGGTCCCCATGCCCATCTCAGAGCAGATGAAGCCCGGTACTGGGGTTGGCTCCATGCTTTCCTAACTTACAAGGCCAAACAGCCCGTCACAGAAATATTGGTGTTGCCTGCAATTCCCTTGACATTATTTTAAACGAAGCTGGTACCCAGGTGTTTAGAAAAACGAGCGATAATATGACTACCGCCCTCCGCACCTGCAGAATTATGCTCTCCCTGGAGCCCGGTATTGCTGCAAATGTTTATGTTATAACCAGTGAGGTCTCGGCTGTGTGAGGGACTTGGGATCACGTCACCAGGGGGTTGCTAGACAAACCCCGGGCAGGCCAGGGCCAGGGATCCAGTGAGGCCAAGGGCATGGTTTGGCAGGCACGTACATCCCAGGGTTAGGGTCACTCTTTGGCCAGCCCTTAGGGATCTGAAGCAGCTGATCTGGGCCAGAGTCCCAGAGGTCCGCAGAGACAGCGAATGGGAACCCATGATGTAAGCTGACCATTAGTGGCCAGCATTTCCTGAGCACTTACGATGGGCCAGGCACTCTTCTAAGATTTGGATGTTTATTCATTTAATTCTCTTTACAAGCCATAAAGCATAGATTCTATGATTGTCCACAACTTGCAGAAGAGAAAAATGGGATAAGTAGCTTTAGGTGACCTGTTCAATGACCTGTAGTGAGAGACAGACCTGGGATTTGAACCCCAGGCATTTGGGGTGTGAGAAGGTTCTAGGTGGACGGAAGGAGGATTTTGCTGAATTCACCATTTTTCCTAACACCCTATAGTAAGATTCTTCTAAAACTCAGAGGAGTTTCTAAATATTGAAATTACATTTTTATATTTTCATGGGTAAATATGGAGAGATTTGTCTTTAAAGCTACAATAAAATTTAATTAATTCAAATTAGTCAGAACTCTGGGCACCTTTGCATTACTTAGAAAAGGTGTTTTGCTACCTAAATGTCTTAATAATGTAAACAAGACAGGAAGTATGAATGTCTACCCTGCTTAAGCAAGCCAATAGTTTTCAAGGCTTTTATTCAGAAATTTGCCAGCCTGGAAGGACCTCAGCCATCATCTACCTGGTCTCCACTCTGCTCTTGCTCCTTGTTACCTATATTCAGGTGAGCTCTCAGAAATCTAGTAATAGCCAACATTTTTGCTGCACCTACTGTGTGCCAGGAATTAAGCTAGGCACTGGACATGGATTACCGCTTTAGCCGTAACTATAAGACTGTGATTCCGCTATCAGCCTCGTTTTACAGATTAGCCCCCGAGGCACAGAGAGGTCAAGTAACTTGCCCCTGATCACACACCAGCTGAGCTGGGATTCAATCCCAGAAGGTTGCACCCCATGGCACACTCTTTTAGTCTCCAGTGCCACCCCCCATTACAGAGCTAACCAATTCATTCACCAGTGTAAAAATATTTTAAAACCCACCTCCTGGGGCGCCTGGGTGGCTCAGCTGGTTAAACATCTGCTTTCGGCTCAGGTCATGATCCCAGGGTCCTGGGATCAAGCCCTGCATTGGGCTCCCTGCTCAGCAGGGAGTCTGCTTCTCCCTCTACGCACCACCCCCCCCCGGCTCATGATCTCTCTCTCTCTCTCTCTTTCATTCTCTTGCTCAAATAAATAAATACAATCTTTAAAAGAAAAAAAAAACCTACCTCCTTTCGGGGCACCCGGGTGGCTCAGTTGGCTGAGCATCCAACTCTTGATTTCGGCTGAGGTCATGATCTCAAGGTTGTGAGATCGAGCCCCATGTCGGGCTCCATGCTCGGTGGGGAATCTGCTTAAGGATTCTTTCGCCCCGCTGAACTATTTGGAAGAGTCAGTAAGAGAGTTAAGGAGATGTTTGTCCTGTCTAAAAGATTACATTATTTTCTGGACATTTCTATTCACAAATTCTTTGGCCTGGAGGGGGCTTCAGTGGTCACATGGGACCATGGTCCCCTTTAACAGATGAGAAAATGGACAATGAAGGAAAAGACCCCCACGAGATTATACACTGAGTCAGAAACAGACCTGGGACAACAACCCAGCTCTCCTGCCTCATTCATGGTCATCTGCCGCAGTCAGAAGATGCTCTCATGATCTGCTCACGGGCACATAAACCAGCACATCTCTTGAAGGCATTCTCATTACGACAATAATAACGATTTTAAAAAATACTAGTGGTGAATGCTTTAAATCCTCAAGACAACCCTAAAAGGTGGATCCTATTAATTTCCCCATTTTACAGATGAGGAAACGGATGACCAGGGAGGTGAAGTATTTTGCCCACAGTCAAATAATTTACAGATGGAGAAGCCAAGATTTGAGCCGGACAGTCTGGCAATATGCTTTGAAAGCATTTGACTTGATGCATGTGCTTCCCGGAAATTCTCCTAACAGAAGGACTATGATGCAGGGACAACACATTTAAAATTAATGATGCTGTGTTTCTTTTTTTTTTTAAGATTTTATTTATTTGTTTGAGAGAGAGAGAATGAGAGATAGAGAGCATGAGAGGGAAGAGGGTCACAGGGAGAAGCAGACTCCCTGCTGAGCAGGGAACCCAATGTGGGACTTGATTCAGGGACTCCAGGACCATGACCTGAGCCGAAGGCAGTCGCCTAACCAACTGACCCACCCAGGCGCCCTGGCACTGTGTTTCTAAGAACTCAGACCAGGCATGATCTGTCTCCACCAACCAGTTGACATCTGCCCCTGGTTCCACTGATGTAAGCATCACACACGTGGTTTGCCTCCTGTTCTGAGACAGAGCATTTAAAGACACTGAGAATCTTGTCTCTCTCGGGGTCAATACCCAAGACCCTTCTCCTGGATCCCAGTGTGGTCAGCTCCCCAGTGTTCAGCCTCCGGCTGATGCGGCATTCTACACGCTTGCTCAACAGTCAGCTCAGCTCCCCACCTGGCCTCGCGCGTGCACAACACACCTCTCACTAGTTCTGGGAAACTGACACACAGATGGGGGAGGAAGGAGGTGGCAGGAGCCACAGTTTTGCAGACAGGCGATGGATAACAAAAGGATGAGCTTCGCAGGGCTAACAAGGCAAAAAAAAAATCTCAGGGGATGTGGCACCTCGGTGCTAACAGGGGACACCCGGTGTGAGGACCAAGGGCAGAACTGCTGCCTTCTCTCCAGAGTAGGTCTGCATGTCAGGTGTCCTGACAGTTTGTCCCAAGAGGAAGGCTCCTGGTTGGGTTCGCCTTCTCTCCTCATCGATTTTTTTATCGAGACATTGAGGAGTTTCCTAATGTGAGTTCCCTGAAATTTCGCCATTCTATGGTTTCCACTGAATATTATGGTTCTCTCATACTGGTACTTTTTTCCCTTCTCCTACAACCTTAAATGTCAAGTATCTCTTTTCTAGAAGCACTGAAATAAGACAAAGAGGATTAGGAGATATTTTTATTCCATTTAAAGATAACCCAGAGCAAAGGAGAGTAAACAGACTTGCTTGGAGGCCTCACTTCATCTCACTTCTCCCTCCTGATCCTCTTTCCCACCCCCTCAAAGTTTGCCTTCGCAGCTCCCGACCTAGGGGGGATTAATGCCTCCTCTGGGACCTGCCTTCCGGAACTCTACATCCCACATCAACCGTGATTGGAAGCGAGTTACCATGAAAGGCTCTGATATCCTGGAAAATTGGAGGGAGGAGCCGGGTGGAAAGAGCAGGGAGGCCCTCCATGTCTTGGAATGAGAGTCCAGGGACAGCTTTTAGCAACACCTTGGAATTTACATGGGCCCCTTGGAGCCACCCGAGAAGACCCCGCACTTTAAATGGGTCAGTGGCAAGATGTTAAAATCAGCTGACAGGAGCTCAATAGAAACTTATTAACTTTTAATGCAGAGCAGCCACGCCCGCTTAAATATTTAAAAGTACAATCCATCACTTGAGTGGCCAGTTAGGGCTGAAGAGAGATGCTGGTCTTCTGGTAGCTTCATTAGCAGGATTTAACTATTGTAGCATCTTGCAGAAAACTGAGGGCCATTCTTATGCACAATAATGCTTTTCATCTCTTGAACACTTCCCTACTATGCACCAGGCATGTGATGCCCTTGACATGTCATTTCATCTCTACAATAATACCGAGAGGCAGAGACTATTTAACATTACAAGAAAATACAGGTTGAGAAGCCAAGTGATATGCCCAAGGTCACACAGCAAGTAACTGGCAGAGTCAGAATCAGCTCAAGTGTGTTAGATGCTAAAAACCTACGCTTTTGACTTTTGCTTTGGTCATGATAGATTACTGCACATTCCTTACCTATAAATAAATGAAGAAGTGGACAAGACACATTGAAACAGCTATGCCAGATATTGGACAACAAGCAGTGAAGAACTGTGATCTCTAAGAGAAGGGAAACAAATGAGATGAGCCTAAAAGCACACCAGCTTCCAGCCTATAGGCACTTTTCAGGCCACAGCCCAGGAAGGGGTAAAAGAGCTTTCTAGAAAGGGGTAGTTTCACTGAGTCAAAGATGCAAATCTGAGTTTAGGGAGACAGAGATGGCTAGAATCTGCAGGGACAGTAGCAGAGAAGAGGGAACTACACAGAGAAAGGATTCCAGAAACCTGCAGAGATGGCCTCTTGAGTTTGTTTCTGAACACCAAGCTGGGCAGGCACAGGAGGAAAGTCCATACAATCAAGCAGAGAATAACTTCAGAGCACAAATCTCAGTGTTCACAGGGCTGTGCAGGACTTGAGTCTGACCATCTGGGGTAAAGAGAGACCTTATTGAATATTTGGGATAATAAGTAAAGCCTTTTAAGGGCAATGCCTTAGAAATGAGGCTAGGGGCACCTGGGTGGCTCAGTTGGTTATGCATCCGACTCTTTGATGTCTGCTCAGGTCATGATCTCAAGGTTGTGAGATTGAGCCCCACATCGGGCTCTGCATTCAGTGTGGAGTCTGCTTAGGATCCTCTCCCTCGGCTGCTCCCTCACTTGCTTGTTCTCTCTCATTCTCTCTCGCTCTCTCTCTTTCTCTCAAATAAATAAATCTTTTTTTAAAAAGTGAGGCTAAATTAACCCTTACATAAAAGCTACTCTAGCCCATCATAATAAAGCTATAAAATAAGCCCAAATAAATCAAAATGATTTTCAAGTAACTGAACTACTTGCCAGAACAATTTCAATACTCCTTAAAAGAAGACAACAAAATCCAGAAAGTCAAAAACAAAACATTCAAATGTCAAGCATACAATCATAAGTTACCAGACATACGAAGAAACACAAAAGTGTAACCCAAAACTACCAGAAGAAAAAGGTTGCCAATAGAGACCAACTAAGAAATAGCAATGATAGATAGATAGAATAATAATGATAGAATTGGCAGCCTAGGATTTTAAAATAATTGTCACATGTGGTATTACATTAGAACTACAGAAAGGGTTTTCCCACATAGGGGAGGAGGAAAAAAATTAAAAACTAAGGGTGGAGGGGAAAAAAACTATATATAAATAAGTTCACGGTCCTAAAGTAAGATATGTACACAATGAAGAAAAAATGAAGCCTATTAAAAAGGGCCCAATGGGGAGAGGGGGTGGAGCAAGATGGCGGAGGAGTAGGAGACCTGGATTTCGTCTGGTCTCAGGAATTCAGCTGAATAGGGATCAAACCATTCTGAACACCTATGAACTCAATAGGAGATCGAAGAAAAGAATAGCAACAACTCTCTGAACAGAAAAGCTACCACTTTCTGGAAGGTAGGACGTGTGGAGAAGTGAATCCGAGGCGATATTCGGGAGGATAGACGGCGGGGGAGGGGGCCTCCGTCGGCCGCTTCTGGCAAGTGCTAGAGCCGCGGAGCACAAAATCGGACCTTTTAGAAGCCAGCTCCGCTGAGGGACATCAATCCAGTGGCTAAGCGAGGGATGGAACCCTCGTGGGACAGTGTGGTCTCAGGACCCTCAGGGTCACAGAAAGACCGGGGGTGCCTGAGTGCGGCAGAGCTCCCGGGTGTCAGAGCGGGGAAGCCGGCTGCAGAGATGGAGCTGAGGCGCGGGCTCTCAGCTCGGGGTTGCCATAAACTGTGATCGGTGACAGTCAGGCCACTGCTCCTCCAGCAAGGACCCAACAAGCGGCAGATCCGGGGAGACTCCCCTTTCTCCCCTGGGGAGTAGCGGCACGGGAGCGCACCGCAGGGATCTGCTGGGTTTGGAGACTCCACATGGGGTTGGGTGCCAGAGAGAGAAATGCTCGGTCACCGGCTGGGTGAGCACGGAGTGCGGCTGGAGACCGGGGAGACGGGAGTGACTGACTGCTTTTCTCTGGGAGCTCACTGAGGAGCGGGGTCCCAAGTTCTCGGCTCCTCTGGGTGGAGATTGGGAGGCCACCATTTTCACTCTCGTCCTCCAAAGCTGTACCAGAAACTGCAGGGAACAAAAGCTCCCAAGAGCAAATCCGAACAGCTTGCTTAGCCCAGACTGGCAGGGGCGGGGCAATTCCGCCTCCGGCAAAGACATTTGGGAACCACGGCAACAGGCCCCTCCCCCAGAAGATCAGCAGGAACAGCCAGCAAGCCAAGACCAAGTTTACTGATCAAGGAGAACGGGAGAACTCCAGCGCTAGGGGAATACTGCACATATAATTCATGGCTTTTTTACCATGATTCATTGGTTTTTCAAAGTTATTTTTTTACCTGGTTTTTTTTTGAATTTTTTTTTCCCTTTTCAACCAACATCTTATCAATCCCTTTTTGAAAAACAAAAAACATTTTTATTTTTCATTTTTAGAGTCATATTCTATCCCTTCATAGTAGATACCCTTATTTTTGGCATATACATATAAGTTGTTCTCTCTTTAAAATTTTGAGATACAGTTTCTTCTAACAGATCAAAATATACCCTAAATCCCTAGTGTATGGCTAAGTTCTAGTCTCCTGCCTGATCACATTCTCTCCCTTTTTTTTTCTTTTTTTTTTTAAATCTTCTTCTTTTTTCAAACAACTTCTTATCAATTCCTTCTATAAAATCTTTTATAATTTTCATCTTTACACTCGTCTTCCATCCCTTCATTGTATCAACCCTTATTTTGTACATATATAAATCTTTCTTCCTTTAAAATTTTAGGAGGCACTTTCTTCTAACAGACCAAAATACACCCAAAATCTAGTGTGTGGCACTGATCTATGCACTAGCCTGATCATATTTGATCATATTCTGTTTTTTTCTTTGTTTTGCTTTTTATCTTTTGTTTTTGATTTTGTTTTTATCTTTTTCTTTTCCTTTTTTTTCTCTCTTTCTTTTTTCTTTCTTTCCCTTCTTTTCCCCTGGTTTCAGGTCTTTTCTGATTTGTATAGAGTATATTTGCTGGGGA
This sequence comes from Callorhinus ursinus, assembly GCF_003265705.2. Classification (NCBI taxonomy): domain Eukaryota; kingdom Metazoa; phylum Chordata; class Mammalia; order Carnivora; family Otariidae; genus Callorhinus; species Callorhinus ursinus. The sequence goes on along the minus strand of NW_027397080.1, from coordinate 13,963,634 downwards.
CATTGTTAACCTGTTAGCATTTTGTTCTTTCATTCATCTATTCTCCTCTGGAGAAAATGACAAGATGAAAAAAATCACCTCAGCAAAAAGAACAAGAGGTAGTACCGCCTGCCAGGGACCTACTCAATACAGACATTAGTACGATGTCAGACCTAGAGTTCAGAATCATGACTTTAAAGATACTAGCTGGGCTTGAAAAAAGTGTGGAAGTTATTAGAGAAACGCTTCCTGGAGAAATACAAGAACTAAAATCTAACCAAATCGAAAACAAAAAGGCTATTAATGAGGTGCAATCAAAAATGGGGGCACTAACTGCTAGGATAAATGAGGCAGAAGAGAGAATCAGCAATATAGAAGATCAAATGATGGAAAATAAAGAAGCTGAGAAAAAGAGAGAGAAACAACTACTGGATCACGAGGGCAGAATTCGAGAGAGAAGCAATACGATAAGATGAAACAACATTAGAATTATTGGGATCCCAGAAGAAGAAGAAAGAGAGAGAGGGGCAGAAGGTATATTGGAGCAAATTATAGCAGAGAACTTCCCTAATGTGAGGAAGGAAACAGGCATCAAAATCCAGGAGGCACAGAGAACCCCTCTCAAAATCAATAAAAATAGGTCAACACCCCGACATCTAATAGTAAAACTTACGAGTCTCAGAGACAAAAAGAAAATCTTGAAAGCAGCTCGGGAGAAGAGATATGTAACCTATAATGGTACAAACATTAGATTGGCAACAGACCTATCCACAGAGACCTGGCAGGCCAGAAAGGACTGGCATGATATATTCACAGCACTAAACAAGAAAAATATGCAGCCAAGAATACTATATCCAGCTAGGCTGTCATTGAAAATTGAAGGACAGATAAAAATCTTCCAGGACAAACAAAAACTAAAGGAATTTACAAATACGAAACCAGCCCTACAAGAAATATTGAAAGGGGTCCTCTAAGCAAGGAGAGAGCCTAAAAGCAGCATAGACCAGAAAGGAACACAGACAATATACAGTAACAGTCACCTTACAGGCAATACAATGGCACTAAATTCATACCTTTCAATAGTTACCCTGAACGTAAATGGGCTAAATGCCCCAATCAAAAGACACAGGCTATCAGAATGGATTAAAAAACAAGACCCATCAATATGTTGTCATTAAGAGACTCATTTTAGACCCAAAGACACCCCCAGATTGAAAGTGAGGGGGTGGAAAAACATTTACCATGCTAATGGACACCAAAAGAAAGCTGGGGTGGCAATCCTTATATCAGACAAATTAGATTTTAAAACAAAGACTGTATATAGGAGATGAGGAAGGACACTATATCCTACTTAAAGGGCCTATCCAACAAGAAGATCTAACAATTGTAAATATCTATGCCCCTAACATGGGAGCAGCCAATTATATAAGGCAATTAAAAACAAAAGCAGAGAAACACATTGACAACAATACAATAATAGTGGGGGACTTCAATACCCCCCTCACTGAAACGGACAGATCATCTAAGCAAAAGATCAACAAGGAAATAAAGACTTTAAATGACACACTGGACCGAATGGACTTCACAGACATATTCAGAACATTCTATCCCAAAGCAACAGAATACACATTCTTCTCTAGTGCCCATGGAACATTCTCCAGAATAGATCATATCCTAGGTCACAAATCAGGTCTCAACCGGTACCAAAGATTGGGATTATTCCCTGCATATTTTCAGACCACAGTGCTTTGAAACTAGAACTCAATCACAAGAGGAAAGTCGGAAAGAACTCAAATACATGGAGGCTAAAGAGCATCCTACTAAAGAATGAATGGGTCAACCAGGAAATTAAAGAAGAATTAAAAAAAAATTCATGGAAACCAATGAAAATGAAAACACAACTGTTCAAAATCTTTGGGATACAGCAAAGGCAGTCCTGAGAGGAAAGTATAGAGCAATACAAGCCTTTCTCAAGAAACAAGAAAGGTCTCAAATACACAACCTAACCCTACACCTAAAGGAGCTAGAGAAAAAACAGCAAATAAAGCCTAAACCCAGCCAGAGAAGAGAAATCATAAAGATCAGAGCAGAAATCAATGAACTAGAAACCAAAAGAACAGTAGAACAGATCAACGAAACTAGGAGCTGGTTCTTTGAAAGAATTAACAAGATTGATAAACCCCTGGCCAGACTTATCCAAAAGAAAAGAGAAAGGACCCAAATCAACAAAATCATGAATGAAAGAGGAGAGATCACAACCAACACCAAAGAAATACAAACAATTATAAGAACATATTATGAGCAACTCTAGGCCAGCAAATTAGATAGCCTGGAAGAAATGGGTGCATTCCTAGAGATGTATCAACTACCAAAATTGAACCAGGAAGAAATGGAAAACCTAAACAGACCTATAACCACTAAGGAAATTGAAGCAGTCATCAAAAATCTCCCAACAAACAAAAGCCTAGGGTCAGATGGCTTCCCAGGGGAATTCTATCAGACATTTTTTAAAGAGGAAGTGATACCTATTCTTCTGAAACTGTTCCAAAAAATAGAAATGGAAGGAAAACTTCCAAACTCATTTTATGAGGCCACAATTACCTTGATCCCAAAACCAGACAAAGATCCCATCAAAAAGGAGAATTACAGACCAATATCCTTGATGAACACGGACGCAAAAATTTTCACCAAAATACTAGCCAATAGCATCCAACAGTACATTAAAAGGATTATTCACCACGACCAAGTGGGATTTATCCCTGGGCTGCCAGGTTGGTTCAACATCCACAAATCAATCAACGTGATACAATATATTAACAAAAGAAAGAACAAGAATCATATGATCCTCTCAATAGATGCAGAAAAAGCATTTGACAAAGTACAGCATCCTTTCTTGATCAAAACTCTTCAGAGTATAGGGATAGAGGGTACATACCTCAATATCATAAAAGCCATCTATGGAAAACCTACAGTGAATATCATTCTCAATGGGGAAAAGCTGAGACTTTCCCTCTAAGGTCAGGAACGCGGCAGGGATGTCCACTCTCACCACTGCTATTCAACATAGTATTAGAAGTCCTAGCCACAGCAATCAGACAACAAAAAGAAATCAAAAGCATCCAAATTGGCAAAGAGGAAGTCAAACTCTCACTCTTTGCAGATGATATGATACTTTATGTGGAAAACCCAAAGACTCCACCCCAAAACTGCTAGAACTCAATAAGGAATTCAGTAAAGTAGCACGATATAAAATCAATGCGCAGAAACCAGTGGCATTCCTATACACCAACAACAAGACAGAAGAGAGACAAATCAAGGAGTCGATCCCATTTACAATTGCACCCAAAAGCATAAGATACCTAGGAATAAATTTAACCAAAGAGGCAAAGGATCTGTACTCAGAAACTATAAAATACTCATGAAAGAAATTGAAGAAGACACAAAGAAATGGAAAAACGTTCCATGCTCATGGATTGGAAGAACAAACATTGTGAAGATCTCAATGCTACCTAGAGCAATCTACACATTCAATGCAATCCCCATCAAAATACCATCCACTTTTTTCAAAGAAATGGAACAAATATTCCTAAAATTTGTATGGAACCGGAAGAGACCCCGAATAGCCAGAGGAATGTTGAAAAAGAAAAGCAAAGCTGGCAGCATCACAATTCCGGACTTCCAGCTCTATTACAAAGATGTCATCATCAAGACAGTATGGTACTGGCACAAAAATGGACACATAGATCAATGGAACAGAATAGAAAGCCCAGAAATGGACCCTCAACTCTATGGTCAACTCATCTTTGACAAAGCAGGAAATAATGTCCAATGGAAAAAAGACAGTCTCTTCAACAAATGGTGTTGGGAAAACTGGGCAGCCACATGCAGAAGAATGAAACTGGACCATTTCCTTACACCACACACAAAAATAGACTCCAAATGGTTGAAAGACCGAAACGTGAGACAGGAGTCCATCAAAATCCTAAAGGAGAACACAGGCAGCAACCTCTTCGACCTCAGCCGCAGCAACTTCTTCCTAGAAACATCGCCAAAGGCAAGGGAAGCAAGGGCAAAAATGAACTATTGGGATTTCATCAAGATAAAAAGTTTTTGCACAGCAAAAGAAACAGTCCACAAAAACCAAAAGACAATGGACAGAATGGGAGAAAATATTTGCAAATGACATATCAGATAAAGAGCTAGTATCCAAAATCTATAAAGAACTTATCAAACTCAACACCCAGGGCACCTGGGTGGCTCAGTCGGTTAAGCGACTGCCTTCAGCTCAGGTCATGATCCTGGAGTCCCTGGATCGAGTCCCGCATCGGGCTCCCTGCTCGGCGGGGAGTCTGCTTCTCCCTCTGACCCTCCCCCATCTCATGTGCTCTCTCTCTCTCTCATTCTCTCTCTCTCAAATAAATAAATAAATAAATAATCTACAGAATCAACACCCAAAGAACAAATAATCCAATCAAAAAATGGGCAGAAGACATGAACAGACATTTTTCCAAAGAAGACATCCAAATGGCCAACAGACACATGAAAAAGTGCTCAACATCGCTCGGCATCAGGGAAATCCAAATCAAAACCTCAATGAGATACTACCTCACACCAGTCAGAATGGTTAGAATTAACAAGTCAGGAAATGACAGATGTTGGCGGGGATGTGGAGAAAGGGGAACCCTCCTACACTGTTGGTGGGAATGCAAGCTGGTGCAACCCCTCTGGAAAACCGTGTTGAGGTTCCTCAAACAGTTGAAAATAGAGCTACCATACGATCCAGCAATTGCACTACTGGGTATTTACCCCAAAGATACAAATGTAGGGATCCGAAGGGGTATGTGCACCCCAATGTTTATAGCAGCAATGTCCACAATAGCCAAACTGTGGAAAGAGCCAAGATGTCCATGGACAGAAGAATGGATAAAGAAGATGTGGTATATATACACAATGGAATATTATGCAACCATCAAAAGGAATGAGATCTTGCCATTTGCAATGACGTGGATGGAACTAGAGGGTGTTATGCTGAGTGAAATAAGTCGATCAGAGAAAGACATGTATCATATGACCTCACTGATGTGAGGAATTCTTAATCTCAGGAAACAAACTGAGGGTTGCCTGAGTGGTGGGGGGGTGGGAGGGATGGGGTGGCTGGGTGATAGACATTGGGGAGGGTATGTGCTATGGTGAGTGCTGTGAATTGTGCAAGACTGTTGAATCACAGATCTGTACCTCTGAAACAAATAATGCAATATATGTTAAGAAAAAAAAGAAGAAGATAACAGGAGGGGGAGAATGAAGGGGGGAAATCGGAGGGGGAGACCAACCATGAGAGACGATGGACTCTGAAAAACAAACTGAGGGTCCTAGAGGGGAGGGGGGTGGGGGGATAGGTTAGCCTGGTGATGGGTATTAAAGAGGGCACGTTCTGCGTGGAGCACTGGGTGTTATGCACAAACAATGAATCATGGAACACTACATCCAAAACTAATGATGTAATGTATGGTGATTAACATAACAATCAAAAAATTAAAAAAAATAAAAAGGGCCCAATGGAAGCAAAACGAAAATCTCACTAGATGGGAATAGCAGCAGAAGAGACACTGCAGAAGAAAAGTTGAACGTATATGAAGCTAAAGCAATAAAAGCTATGCAAACTGAAGCACCTAGAAAAGACAACTTAAAAGAAAAAATGGAATGGAGCATCAGTAACCTTTGGGACAGTATCAGAGGTCTACCATCTGTGAAACTGGAGTTCCAGAAAAGGGAGAAAAGTATAGAAGAAGTACTTAAGGGCTGAATTTTGTCTAATAAAATATGATTTTATGAAAATTATAAATGCGCAGACCCAAAGATCTCAAAAACCCCAAACAGGGTAAATACAAAGAAAATAACACTAACACACATTATAAATTGCTGAAAAAACAGCAACAGAGAAAAACTTTAAGCAGAGAGAGCAGTAAGATACCTTATATGCAGAGAACTAGTTTAAGAATGACCACAGACTTTGTGTCAGAAACAACACAAGCCAAAAAATCTAAGCAAAGGCAGAATGACATCTTTGCCGTGCCACAAAAATAAATACATAACATAGGAACTTAGAATTCCAACTTCAGAGAAAATATCCTTCATACATGAAGGCAAAATAAAAACTCTTTCAGACAAACGAAAACCAAAGAATGGTTTGCAACCAGACCTGCCCTACAGGAAATGTTAATAAAAGTTATTTAGGTTGGGGCACCTGGGTGGCGCAGTCGGTTAAGCATCTGCCTTCAGATCAGGTCATAATCCCAGGGTCCTGGGATCGAGCCCCGCATCACAGCGGGCTCCCTGCTCAGGGGGAAACTGCTTCTGCCTCTCCCCACTCCGGCTCATGCTCTCTGTCTCTCTCTCGCTCTCTCTCTTAAATAAATAAATAAACTCTCTTAAAAAAAAAAGTTCTTTAGGTTGAAGGAAAAGGTTGGGATTTCCTGCTCCATTGTAAGGAGACTAGATGTCCCTATTCCATCCCAAAATCCCCCCCCCAAAAAAAGGTGAACAGACTGAAAAATCAACAATTTTTCTTAGACGTAAAAGAGAAGAGAACATAGGGCAAACCACTGCCCCCATGATTGGAAAGACAGAGAGGGATAAGAGGTGATCACAGCTTCCCAGGCAGGGACTCATTGTTGGGCACCGCTATGGAAACCAGTGCCTGGGTAGGAAAAGCTGAACTGTAATGAATTGCTGACAGCTGAGTGTGGACAACTCAGAGAATTAAAAGCTACAGGGGAACCCTGCCATAGGAGGGCATCCACACTTTCATGAGTCTTACCTCCAGGTGCTCAGCCCGGGTTTTCACAGTGAATACCAGAGAAAAATTCCCTCATGCCTCTGGCAGGGGGAGGGGAAAATGGACCCATCTTGAAAGACACTGGGGAACTCCATTAACAAAGCCCACCCTCCCAAAAAACTAACCAGAGCTTCACCTGCCCCAGCAGGTACTATCAGAGCCTGGCATAGGGGAATGGAAACACCCAGCTCCCTCCATTCTAGCCCTAGCCTTCTTGTCCCACCCATAAGGGGAAAGAAAAACTCAGAAATACTTACAAAGTTCATGGTCCAGAGGCACAGGCTCACTAACAGACTGAGCCCTAACCATGGGACAACAGAACCTTCCCCTCTGCCCACCCCTCACCACCACTTTACTAAAGACCTATTTAGAGCAGTTCCTTTTACCCAGTACCTCACACTGGACTGTCAAGACCAAAATGCAATGTATGATAAAAAGCAAAAGCAACAATTTAAAGAGACAGAACCTACGTCAGAACAAGACACGGCAGGGATGTTGGAATTATCTGACCAGGAATTGAAAACAGGTCTGAAGACTATTCTAAGGGCTCTAACGGATAAAGTAGACAGCACACAAGAGCAGGTGGGCAGTATAAAGCAGAGAGAGAAAAATCCTGAGAGAGGACCAAAAGGAAATGCTAGAGATCAAAAACACTGAAATGAGATGCCTCTGGTGGGCTTTTCAGCAGACTGGACATAGATAAGGAAGGAAAATGCCGACAAATGAAATCTGAGATTTACCAAATGAAGGAAGAACACTGGAAATGGTAAATATGTGAATAAATATAAAAGATATTTTTCTCATTTTTAGAATTTCCTGAAAAGATAACCCTTAAAAGCCAAAAGTGGTAATAACATATTGCAGGATCTAGAACATGACAAAGTAAAGGCAGGAACACGAGGGGCAGGAGGAATGGCAGAAGGGCAGGTGTACTCCTATAAGGTTCTTCCATGACCTGTGATGTGGTGTGATATTATCTGAAGACAGACCATACTATGTTAAAGTCCCATATTGCAAACCATAGAGGAACCTCTAAAAACTACATCCAAAAAAGCAGAACTAATAGAAAAACCCTCATGAAAGGGTTGTTGAAAGACCATGGGTCTGGTGATGTGGTCACAGAAGGCTTGTGAGCAGCATGTGAGGTTACAGCTTCATGAATGGGGGGAATCCCACAATTGTATATTGATGTTTTGTCTGGTTACTGCCTAGTGCCCGCTTCGTGGCCCCTCTGGACCTCTCATCCAGGCCTTTGCTCAGCAGAACAAACACTGCAGATCAAACCCTATGACTAGAGATGGTGTTTGGAATAAGTGTCACTTCTCCCGAGAAATGAAAAAAACCACCACCTACCTCCACGGTGTATGACTCTTGTTAGCATGGCTCAGAGAAAGCAGGGCCCTATCTATTCATGAAAAGCAGCATGTTAAGTTTAGTGAAAGTCAATGTACTTCTAGGCTTTAGAACCAGGTTAAATATGGTAGCTAAATGAATCTGGCACTCTTGTTGGATGGAACTATATGATGGCATGTGTCTACAATTTGCCTTTATGAGGGCCTTAGCGGGGCATCTGGGTGGCTCAGTCAGTTAAGCGTCTGCCTTCGGCTCAGGTCATGATTCCGGGGTCCTGGGATTGAGCCCCGCATTGGGTTCCACACTCAGTGGGGGTCTGCTTGAGATTCTCTCTCTTTCTGCCCCCCCTACCCCCCTCCCTGCTCATGCTCTCTCTCCCAAATAAGTAAATTTAAAAAAAAATCTTATAAGGGCCTTAGCAAGATGTACTCATAATGCTTGGATTTGGGGTAGATTCCAATCCATCATTGCTCTGACACATGGCAATCGCTCCACATAAAGTCAGATGTAATGTTAAATCTAAAACCACCCAGGAAAGAGTTCAGTTCCCAAGGAAATGGTGAACGCTTAACAATGTAAAACTTTATAGCATCAAATTAGCACTAATTTCCAGTAACATCCGGAGGCCCCTTGCAACATTCATAAAAAGAATCACAGAAGCTTTTGGTATTACCAAATTGTTTTAATGGCCTTGCAGATTCAGTGAATCGAAATGAAACATCTCCACTCCACACCTCATCCCTTTTTTTTTCTAGATCAAGGTGAAATTCTTATTTTCATAGTAGAATTTTAAGAGTCCATATTCCTTAAGCCCCCACTCACAAGGTTGTTCACTAATTTTGGCTGTTAGCGATCCTTTCAGTCTTGTTAACATAGGTCCACAGATTGAATAGCGAGTCAACTTCCTCAGATGCTCTTCAAACCGAATTTGACAATTCTTAACATTGCGCCAGGAAAATAAGGAGTGGAATTCGTAGATTTCACGAGGGCCTGTTACTTTCCTTACCATACTAGATATGCAGGAGCCATTGGGATTGGGTTTTTAAAGATGAGTTGGGAAAGTGAAAATGTTTTTCGGCCTGAGTTTCTCAACAGTGAAGACGTAGAAGAAGGAAGAGCGAAACCATGAGCACACTCACAGTAGACTGGAGGGCGCAGACGCCGGACGTGGTGGTAGTGCTGGGGGCCTTGGCGGGGGTGGTGGCCGACTGGGCTTGGGAAGAAACTTCCTGCGACAGGAGCAGCACCAGAAACAGCAGCCCCCACTGAAGCCTGATCAACATCCCTCTTCCCATGGTCCCTCTGTCGCGCTCTGTGCTCCGGGGAATGAAGGACCGTGAGCTCCAGGCGGGTGCAAGCAAAATGGCAAGGGCGGTCCCAGCAGGACCTTACATACCAGGGAGCGTCACAGTGTCCCCCGCGTTGATGGGCCAGGACACGCCAGCGCCAGCAAGCATCACAATGCCAATGCCTACCCCGCCCCCGCGCTCCCCGCCCCACTGGCCAGGGCCTTACTCGCCCATGCGCATCACAATGCCCCCGTGCTCCCGCCCCAGATGCTCCCTGCGGCAGGCGCGCCGCTCCCTCTCCCCCTCCTTGCCCATTACTTGGCTTTGGAAACAAAACATCTAGAACTTGTTGAGAACTTCTGAGCCCCATTACTTGGAAATATAAGGTTCCCATTGTCTGTCTTCCAAGGAGCATTATTTTCTTCCTGATCCTTAAAATAGAGCCTATTTGTTGTTGAAGGTGAACAGTACAGAGTATGACGCGGTTTGTACCCAGAGATAATCGCTCTGGATATTTGGTGTGTTTTTATACAGTCTGTATACATGCTTTCCCACAGGAGAGGTTTCCTACCCAGAATTTTGGCTTAACATATATAATCACCAATTTTCCTGTCACTTATAATTTAAAAAAAAAACAAAACATAGTTTCTTTAAAAGATTGCACACCAAACTGTCTGAGTGTGTTTTATCCCCATCTTGTTTGGTTTTTATTCTTCTGGATTCTTAGAGAAGAAAACACATCATGGTGTTAGTCTTGGTAGTTTCTAAGTGATAAGATTTTTGTATCTTCCCACTTTTCTATACTGGGTTTACCTATGGAGGTTGAACTAGTAATTTGTGGGGGAAGGGGGGGTTTGGGGGGTTTGTTTGTTTTCTTGAAGAGTGCGGGGGTGGAACTCAAGCTAGAATAAACCAAAGTGGAAATTACTTTTTAAAAAAAAGACTATAGACTGTTGACAGTGAAAATTTAAAAAATAATGAACAGAAGTCCATGGTTCTTAAAGGGCACTTGGATTCTGAATGGGAAATGATCCTCCCTGCAGGACTGGGGTGGGGAAAAATAATCCATACACTGTTTGAAATTTGGGGTATGACTTGTAATAAGAAATTTAACAGAAGTTTTTTAAACTTTTGGCTTGGATTCTCTTATCAGCTTGAAGAGAAAGTTTAAAGTCACTCAATGCCCTGTCTTTTGTTTTCAAGAATTTGAATATTTTCTTTACAGTCCAGAAAATTACATAAATATTTTCTTTACATTCCAGAAAATTAAAACCTACTTCCTCCTTGCTTTTCCTAAGCCCCTGCTTCCTGCCTCTTCAAGAACCTGAGTCTCTTTTTCTGAACCATTAAGGGACAGCCTGAGGAATTTTCTTGCTCCTTTTTGCCCTTTGGGAGTCTGAGCCCACCCAAACTGGATTCCTTCGAGCTCATTTATTTTTTTCTGAAAGTGAAACAGAGGTAGTGGTGAGCATCCTTCGAGCACCATCAGGTCATAACTAAAACGTGGATGGATGATGCCAGCCGCCAGTCCTCCCGGTTCTGTGTGACCCCCAGCCCACTGGAGCCCGTGGTCTGGTCCCAAGTGTGTTTAAAAGACAACGGAATGTGATTGTGGGGATGTCTGGACTCTGCGTATTTTAGCCCAAAATGCTAAAGCACTGTGGGCTCAATGCGTATCAGTCAGAGGGTTTTGTAAGACCAGCTTCCAGAGAGGTAGGAAACAGTATCTTGATTTCTGTGCTGTGTCACCGGCCTTCGGCTATGAATGAATCCTCTTCTGCCCTGAGTGTGGGGACAGTCCTCCAGCAGCCACTCTGCTCCCACGAAGCCTGACACAGGGGCAGCCAGCCCATCCGCTGTGGCCACGTCCTGGAGGAGCAGTGGGATGATGGGCAGAAGAGGTAACATTTGAGCTGAGACAGTGACAGATCTCAAGGTTGATTCTCCAGCCCAGCCTCACCACCTGGAATCCTCCCAAGGTCAGGGGGTGACATTTTCAGGTGACAGGAGCACAGCAGGGCAGACATGATGCTGGCTCAGTCGCAGAGCCGAGGGGCTGTCGGGAGTGGTGGGGTCTAAGCAAAGAGCCCAAGGGGGGGTTCTCTGTGGAGGGAGCTGCAGCCCACTGCCCCCTCATACCCAGGGCGGGTCAGATCTCCCAATATTTTTAGGAGAAAAGGAAATCTGATTTTTATGGGTGAGATCCCAATTTTTAAACATGGGGCCTGCCTCCATCCCCTCCTTTCTCTCCCACCTTCCTTTCCTCTCTACCGTGCAGTGTTTATTTCCAGAAATCTTCCCAAGCCTCTGCCATTTGCACTTTGGAATTAGAATACTGTCTATTTCTCTTTCCCAGAGCGAGGCTGCAGGCTGAGGTTTCGTCGGCGCTGGAGCCTGCCCTTCTGGAGGTGAAGCCCCATGGCAACACTGGCTTTTGTGAGCCCATCACAACCTCTGATAATTACTGAGCATCTACTCGGCACCAGGCCTTCTCTTGAATGATCAATGTAGTGCGTTTCCAAACGCTGTGAAATGTATGCTACCATCTGCACCAGCCTGATGAATAAATCAAGTCTCTGAGAAGGTCAGAAATAAGTCTGTGGCCACACAGCAAGTAAGGGGTGGAACAGGGACAAAGATTTATATCCCCTCTAACAGTGGCTCTCAACCAGGGGGGATTCTGCCACCCCCCCAGAGGACATTTGGCAAATTCTTGAGATATTTTCAATTGTTGTGACTCAGGGATGCTCTTAACATGTAGGAAATAGACGCTAGGAATGCTACAAAGCATCCTATAATGCATAGGACTGCTGGCCCCCAAAGAAGAATAATCTAGCCTGAATGTTAATAGGGCTGAGTCTGAGAAACCCCAACCTAAGGGTCAAGGTCTGTGAACTTACTGGGGCCCTGAAGGAGAACAAGAATTTGGAAGGGGGCCGTTCCAGAGAGAGGCGACTTCGAGGAAAAATAGGCATAAGGTTAGGAATAGCGTGTGTTCAAGGGACCAGTCAGTGGGGCTGCAGTGGAAAGTTCAGGTCTAAGAGCAGGAAGGGACCAGCTCAGCCGCAGAGGCAGACCAGGCTGGTGTGGGTCAAGGCTATTTGGCTGAACCCCGCTCATTGCCGCTGAGCTTAAAAGGAAATGCACTGGCTCTGGGCTGTGAAGATGGACAGGCAGGGATGGGAACAGAGCCTGACTCCAAAGAAAAAAAATGCCGAACAGACAAAAAGAAAAACATATTCCTGAGTCAGCACATACCTAGAGCTTGCAAGCATCAGACTTTGTTCTAAGCATTCTCCATGTCTGATCTCATTTAACCTCACAGCAACCCTTTCGGTGGATGTTATTATTTCCAGTTTGTAGATGAGGAAAATAAGGTTCAGAGATGTTAAGTAATATGCCCAGGGTCACACAGCTAGTAGTAGGTGGTAGACGCTGGATTTGGACTCCAGATCCTGATCCGGGGCCCGGGATGCTGAGTGGCTCCCCAGAGTAGGAAATGAGAAGCCGTCAAATGGCGCAGGGATGCCACCTTCAGAGCTGGACTTTAGAAATGCTCTGCGGCAGGGGCGCCTGGGTGGCTCAGATGGTTGAGCGTCTGCCTTCGGCTCAGGTCATGATCCCAGGGTCCTGGGGTCGAGTCCCGCATCGGGCTCCCTGCTCCTTGGAAGCCTGCTTCTCCCTCTGCCTCTCTCTCTCGCTCTCTCCCTCTATCTCTCATGAATAAATAAATAAAATCTAAAAAAAAAAAAAGAAAGAAAGAAATGCTCTGCGGCAGTGTGGGGGCCGATGGAGGGGGAGGACTGGGCAGGGTCCAGGCAGGAGCCAGGGAGCACCTGACTCTGCAGAACAGTGGAGGGGTGGGGGGCGGGTCCCAAGTGAGATGGCCTGCACCTGGGCACAAGGCCGGGGAACAAGAGGCTGGCGCAGGTGCGGGGCGGGGCTCGTGGGTGACTGACGGCACAGGTCCTGCAGCTCCGAAGGCGCCTCCAGGTTTGCTCCGTTTTCCAGCTCATCCCCCTCACTTTGGGCAGATGGAAACTAGCCCTGGAAGTCATCCATCTCCTGCCGCCCGGAGGGAGGAAAGGGGACAGGGCGTGGTGGTGCGAATGGCAGCACCAGAGCATCAGGCTGTCCTTCCTTCTCATTCCTGTGCACCGGGAGCTCCTGGAATCTCACAGCCCCGGGGCCACTTGCCAAGATGTCCCTTTCTTTCATCTCAGAGGGATTCAGCCTCACTGCCAGCCTTGGTTGTCTTATCCCACCTCGTCAGACCCAAAGCCTCCGGTGGCTCCCATCTGCCACCTGTGCCTTCACCACCCAGGGATGGACTCACGCTTCCACGGATGCGCAGCCCCACCCTGACCTGGGCCGTGAACCTGCGCGGTCCTGCCCCCTCTGGCCCCTGCCCAGCCACTGACGCCAGTGAGCTGCCTTGTTAAGGACGGAGTGCTGCTCCGTGAGCCTCCTTCCTTCCTTCCTTCCTTCCTTCCTTCCTTCCTTCCTTCCTTCCTTCCTTCCTTCCTTCCTTCCTTCCTCCCTCCCCCCCTCCCTCCCTCCCTCCCTCCCTCCTGTAAACACTGAGCAGGCCCCACATTGTGCTGCTCCCTGAGGAACACATGAACAGGACAGACCAAGGCCAGCCTTGGTTCATGGTCCAGCGGCACCCACAAAGGACACGGAGAGCCTGCCAGGGCTCCTCCCCTTCCTTTCTGAACCTGCTCCTCCGCCGGTCCCCATTTCAGTGATGGCTCCACCACACACCACCCACCTAGACCCCCAGGACCACAACCTAGGGTCACCTTCACTCCTCCCCTGCATTGAAATCAATCATGAAGACCTGTTAACTGTGAAGCCTGAGTTCCCCTAAAAGCCGCCCTCCCCTCTGCCCTGCAGGTGTCCCCCACCACCTCCTGGTGAGCTGGGCCTGCCCCCTCCTGGTTTCCTGGCTCCAACCTCTCCCTCTCCAGGGCCAGAGGACTCATCCTAATTCAGATCTGACCTTATGGTTAGGATTCTTTACCAGACACCAGTGTGCTAGCGATAATTCACAAGTTCCCCCATGGGGCCCAGGGACTGCTACCATTCAGGTCCCACTCCCTCTGCCAGAACCAGATCTTGCCTCTGTCTGTCCTGTGACAGGAATCGCTCACTCCATTGAGCCCCTGAGGTTCCAGAGCAAATCAGGCCCTTGGCCTAATGCATCTCCTCCTTTTCTTCCTGCTCACCTCCTAGCGTCTCAACACTCAGCACGGGCATCAACCCTTCCAGGACAGCTTTGTGGACCCCCGTGGGTTAGACCCCCATGGAGCACTCACACAGTGCCCCAGCTCTGACACTGCCCAGCAGGTGGCAGCGTCCCTGCGGTGAGGGGACCCCAGGCTCCTCCCTCCCATGACTCCCCCCCACTCCAGGGCCTCAGATCAGATGGCGGGACTTCCAGCTGCAGAGGGGACAGGGGGAAGGCACACCTGCTTCTTAATCCCTTCTGCCAGCCAGGAGGCGATACATCACTTCTCCCAACGAGCTGCTGAGAGCTGGTCACGAGGCCCCGCCTGGATGCAAGGGGGGCTGGGAAATGTCATCCTGCCCACCGTCCCTCCACAACATCAGCCGCCTCTCTCACTCCCCACCACCTGTCATCAGCATCATCATCCCCACATGCCCAGCGACACCACCGCCACATTCACCACCATCATCACCTCGTCACCTCGTCACGTTGCTGTGAGGTCCTGGAGGGGGGGGAGGGTGGTGAGCAGTCCAGGCAGATGTCGGTTCAAATCCCGGCCCCGCCCCTTGGCAGCTGTGTGGACCGGGCAGGTCCCATCCCCCAAGCCTCAGACCGTGCGTCTGTAAGTGGGGGTCCTGAGGCCCAGCTCACAGGGCTGCCATGAGGCTCTGTCACAGCACCTGCTAGACAGTGGTCAGTGCGGGGCCTGGGCCCCAGTGACCCTTCACTTAATGGGAACGGCTGTCGTGGGGGGGGGGGGACTCCGGCCCCCTGGGAGGAGGAGCAGGAAGGCGCCAAGGAAGAACATGGGCTCAAACTACGCCCTTTCCAGCTGGCCTTCCATGCTGCAGACTTTGAAATTTGATTCAAAAACAAGCAGAAAGACTCCACGGAGAGAAGGCATTAGGACGGGTGATGCGGGAGAAAACAGAGCCTGTGCTTCTGTAAAGACGTGGCTTGCATCGCTCCCAGAAGGAAGTCCCCTCACCCAGCAGCCCTGATGCGGAGACGTGCAGGTGAGGAAGCCGGGCTCCGGGTGGAAAGATGCCAGCAGTGATGGGGCCAATGTGGCGGTCGCTGTAAGTCCTGGCTGCTCGGGACACCGCCCAGGGAAGAAGGTCTCATGGTGACCGTGGGGAGCCTGGGAGGAGCCGACTGGCACCGACTTGCCGAGTGACCCTGGGGACGCCACTCAAGGACCCTGAGCTTCCCTCCTCACCCGCCTCCAGCAGCCATACTCAGGCCCAACCTCCCCCGCTCCCCGGGGCAGAAGGCAAAGGGCCACGGGGTGGCCACAGGGTGGCCACGGGCGGTGCAGAGGAGAAGGGGCACCGGGATTTAGCAACGTGGCAAGCACCTGGAGGTGGCTGACTGCTTCACCTCCACAGGCATCGGCTACAAGCGCACCGCGCCCCCCACCCCACGGAAGGCCCCAGGCCCCAGGGCTCACCTCTGACATTGCCCCCCAGCAGGCAGCCTCCCGCCAGGTGGTGACCCAGGGCCCAGGGCGGCCCCTTCTCGCCTCTCAGGAGCTGATGATCCCTACACAGGACAAAGGCGAGTCTGTGGGGTTGTTCGGTGGTACAGTGGGGGACGATGTGGGGCAGCAGACTCACGGTTCTGCAGGGATCACCTGTCATTTCTCCACGTGGGTCGCTCTTCTATCCCTCCCAGCAAACCCACACTGTCTGCATTTTGCAGATAAGAAAACTGAGGCTGGGGAGGGCAAGAGTTGTGCTCAAGTTGCACGGCAGGAGCATGAGGCTGCAGGGCTCCAACTCCCACCTCCTGGCTCCAAAGCTGGCGTCTGGTTCAGCCCAGCCTTGGAGCTCCTTAGGAGCAGGCATCTCCCCTCCAGCCTTCATGCCCCTTGAGGGCAGCAGCTCTGCCTCATTCACCTCCGCGTGCCTGTTGTGCTGGTTCCCAAGCTCCAGACCCAGGAGTCCCAGCAACAGCCACTTCCCATCAGGAAGTCAGCCTGGCTCAAATGTAATCTACAAGAGCAAATGAGAGCTCAGGAGCTGTGACATATAGCAGTGTAACGGTTGGAGGGGATGAGACTGGGGGTCCCCGTGGGGGTCACCATTTTGTCAAAAACAATGAGTCTGTGTCAGGCGTCGACTCTGTCAGTTCATCCCAACATTGCATGGGTGGTGTTGAGGCAGCAGGGTTTTGATGGGGCAGCAAGTCTGGTTTCCTGGGCAGATATCTCCCAGGAGGGCAAAGGGGATTCACCCGACAGCCTCGTGTGATCCAAATGCTGCTACAGGACACCACCTCTATTTGCCCAAATCCATGGGCTCCGTGCTTTGATTCCCTGAGTGAGCCAGGCATCAGGGAGGAGTGTGTTGGTCCAACAGTCACTTGTCCTTGCCTATTCCTGGGCTGTTACAGGCTGGCTGGCTGACCCAGAATCAGGCTGGGACACCAGGAGCAATAGGACAGAGGCTATAAAGGGATCTGTCAGTCCAGGGAGGGCGGAGAAGAGGAGGGCAGCACCGACGGCTGATTATGGGTCAGTCGCTCAAATGCTAGGTGACCATGAGAAACACCTTTGCCTCTGTGAACCTCACCTTTCTCGTGTGCAGCCTCTACCTCCCAAGTTGTTAAGAGGCTCAATGAGATGACCCATGAGTCCCTCTGCATAGCACCTGGTGGGCAGTGAGCACCCAGTAAACACCGACTTTTATTATTGTAATTGATGTTCGACATGGACCATGTCTAAATGCTTTTGATGATTCCACTGGTCCCTGAATTTCCTGATTCTACTGGTTCCAAGAGTTTCAGGACTCATTATCAGAGATGGAGAAAACTCCATCAGGGTGGATATGGCACCCTCGGGATCGAAGCTGTCTAAACTTGCAGGCTGGTCTCACTAGCTTAGAGCATCCCAGAGCTAATGTTTATAAGCAGAGAGCCAAATTAAAGCAAGAAAAGAATCACATCAATGTCAAGGCTGAGAAAGTTCATGGGAGCAGAAAGGAGGCCCTGGAGAAGGAGGCAAGAAAAGTAAGATGAAATGGATCCATCTTCTTCCCCCTCCCGCCACCCCCCACCTCTATTCCCAGAAACACTATGGCAGAGCCCAGCTAATACCCCTTAATATATGTTCGTCTTCTTTGATAACAGAACCTCAAATGTTAGCTGGTCATGGCTTCAAATAATAAAAGACTACATTTCCCAGCTTTCCCTGCAGCAAGGTAAGGTCATGTGACTAAGTTCTGCCAATGGCATGTAAGCAGAAGTCAAGGGTGTGCATGCGTGCACTTGTGCACATGAAACTTCCAGGTTGTATCCTTGAAGGGAAGGGCCCTCCGTGTCCTGTCCTTACCCCCTTCTTCTCGCTGAAATGTGGACGTGGAGGTGAAGCATATCTGATCATCGGATGGGATTAACCTCTTTGAAAGGGCAAAGCAACAAAATTGAAGGAGCTTTGTCCCCAGCACAGCGGAGCGCCATCACATGAGCCCCTGATAGCTAACACCAGGAATTTACTAATACACTTCTGTCTTAACTATTGATGCATTGGGCTTTATTAACAATATCATAACATGTTGATCACGGCACTGCGCAGTGTTGCACAATGGCTGAGCTCGCTCAGGAAAAGCTATGCCAAGGTCCCGGGTACCAGTGTCCTCCTCCTGCAACATAAACTACCGCAAAATGTCACGGCTTAAACAACAATCTTTGATTTAATTCACGTTTCCGAGGGTCGGCGATTTGGGCTAGGCTCAGTGGGGCAGTTGTCTCCTGCGGGTTGGCCGGGTTCCGGGCGCCTGCATGAGGGGACAGCGGGGCACCGTGGTTCCTCATCCTCAGTGGATTAGCCCCGGCTCATTCTCAGAGCCGAGGCAGGGTTTCTGACCAGGTGAACAGACACGAGGGCACGTGGGCACTGACGTCATGGTTTCCACTGCCTCCTATTGGCCACAGCAAGCCCAGGGGGGTGGGGAAGAAATTCCACCTCCTGGTGGGAGGAGCTACACACACCCTCAGGGCGGCCTCCTTGAAGTCATCCAGGATCCTGACTTCTCCAGTGTTCTGTCTTTCCTGCTTGACTCTGACATCAAGACAGACTCATTGTTTCCTCTACCACGGTCCTACCAGCGCCTCACCCAGAGCCAGACTTACAGCGGCTGCTCGGTATAGGCTTGTGAGCGAATGAATGAATGCGTGAATGAATGCATGCATGAATGAACAAATGCATGAATGAATGCCTGCCGCACTGTGGACACAGACAATGGGCTGTGTGGACCACTGCTCAGGAACTTCCCTTCATATATTTGTTCCTCCACTCTCCTGCAAAGGTGTGTGGGGTCCTCTGCCTGAGCTGGAGCTCCAGCCACTTCCGGTCTCTGTGCCCTTGGGCAAGGAGCTCCACCTTACTGTGCCTTGGTACTTCGTCTGTAAAGTACGGCTATCAGGAGGAGTGGGGGGTGGTAACTTGGGTGAAGCACATGACAGCCAGCCTAGGACAAGGGGAGCACCAACCGTGTTATCATTAATGTTAAGAAGGATGCGGAGCCCCGGCATGTCTTCCTCCAGTCAGGAGTCTCACAGGGCAAACGTGAACTATTCACCCCAAAGGAATTTGGGGTCTCCTTTGGAGATGCCCCCTCCCACACACCCCAAAGATTCCACACCTCAGCCCATTCACAGCTGCCTCAGATCTGAACTCTGCCATCCAAAGAGCAAGGGAAGGAAGGAGAATTTCTGGCACCACTGATGGGGATGATGGTTATGAACGGCTGGCTGTCCCGCCACCACCTGTCACACCCATGGGGAGAACCTGGCAGGCGGCTCAGGGACCGAGTCCTCCCTACTGCCGGGCACACTGGGCCCTCAGCACCAGCCTAGTGGAATCATCAAATAAATCCAACATTTAGAAAATAGAGAGGTGGGATGGGGGACTTCAGCAGACACTTCTCCTGAAATGTAATGCCAATAAAAGAGAAAAATGGATCAGTTGCTCCAGATAACCAGCGCCAGGGAAGTAATTTCTCTGCCCTGAGTCAGGATGCCTGTGGCAGAGGCACCTGCCCAGGTAATTCATCAGCCTCAAATTAATGAACTCCTCATGAGTCGCCTGCACATGTCTCTATCCAGGGTTCACAGAACACCCCTATTTAGATTTTATCAAGACTGTTTTTCTCTCTCATCCCTGATCAGGGAGGCAGGCACCATACTGAGGGGCACAATTGAATACTGATTTACCAACAATGACCCAGGGTAAAAAAACACTCCATTCAAGGGAACGAATTATTTCCAACTGCCTGAAACCTCCCTAGGGCTTCAGTGTCCCCATGAGTCACTGAACTGCTAGTGTTAAAACAGGCACATGAGATCCTAGTTTGGCATTCATGAGGAATAAGGCTGCATTATGTAGAAAGCACCTCAGTTTCCTCAACTGTTAAATGGGACTAAGGGTATGGGATGAAGGGGACTCTCACTTTATTGCTTGAAATCTTTTTAAACAAGCATATATTGTCATTGTGCTTGGACCGGCAAAATAAAGGACCATGAAGACATAAATTGAAGGTGGGAGTCCACACCTCATCAGTCTGCAGCAGAGGTGAACCAGGTGGGACTTGGGACATCCACAGCCCACTAGTGGGCACATGCTGGGCACATGAGTCGTGTCGCTGCCAGGCTGCTCCTGTTACTGTGGCTGGTGGTGGCTGTTGTGCTGGAAATCAGGGTTCTTGGCAGGTGTTGACCGTGTGACTTTGAACAGAGAGGATGACTTCTCTGATTCATCTATAAAATGAAACACTGCTTTCCTGCCTAGAGGCAAAGGGATGGACTGAAAGACCAACAAGAGCATGCAAAAAGACTCTCTGAAGAGTGGTGCAAAGAAAAAAACCTAAGGCTACGGGCTGAACAGACTTTGTGCTGGCAAACCAACCCCACACAAGGTGTTGCTACAAGACTTTAAAGCCTAAGAAGTGCCGAGGGCAACAAGCCAGTCCCACCCAAACCTCTTCATGATAAAAACACTTAACAAACTAGAAATTAAAAAAAAAAAAACAGTATCTTAACATAATAAAATCCATATATGAAAAGCCCACAGGAAACATCATACTCAAAGGTAAAAGACTGAAAGCTTTTCCGCTAAGATCAGGAAAAAGGCAAGGATGCCCACTCTTGTCATTTATATTCAACATAGTACCAGACATCCTAGCCAGAGCAATTAGGCAAGAAAAGGAAATAAAAGATCCCAACACTTGCACATGGATATTTGTAGCAGCTTTATTCTTAATTTCCAAAACTTAGAAGCAACCAAGATGTCCTTCAGTAGATAAATGGGTAAATAAACTGTGATACGTCCAGACAGTGGAATAGTATTCAGCACTAAGGAAAAATGGGCTTTAAAGACATAGAGGAACTTTAAATGCCTATCACTAAGTGAAAGAAGCCACCCCCCAAAATGAAAAGAAAAAAAAAAGGACAAAGGGAGAAATAACTGTACTTCTCCCAGGGATTCACATACACACACACACACACACACACACACACACACACACACACACACACACCACATCAGAGACACAAACAGGTTTGAAATAGGGTGGATGACCCTGGACATGGGATTTGTTATGGGGAAAGTACCTGCTCACTGGGGGACAAAACCCTAAAGGTGCCATCACTCCTCACCTGCCTTCTCAGGGTGAACCTGGGACTTGTCACTGGCTTTCGCTAGTGGCTTTTGTGGTAGCTTCAAAAGCCATTGTGTCAACATCTTGCCCTGTTTATCGAAAAATGCCACTCTTGTGAAGTATGCCCGGTGGTGAGGGAAGAGAGCCGAGGAAGTGTGGTTTCTCTCCTCCCTCTCTCGCAAACTCTCTGGCCTCCCCAACGGCCAGGAACAACACAGGCTCCTCTCCAGATTCAACTGCTGGTGATGTTTGCGGACAATGCTCAAGATTTTGCAGAGTTCCCCTGACGCCAGCTTCCAGGGCACATTGTTCTTTAAGAGCCACCTCTGTGAGAGCATTTAGGATCCATTTACCTTTTAATATGGTTTTATTCATCTGTCCCCCGACTGTGCTGAGCACAGTGTCCAGTACTTAATAGGAGCTTGAGGAAACACTGGTTGCATCGAAAGAACGTTAAACAGAAATTGAACGTGCTTTTAAGGTTGCATGGGAGCATGAAAAGAAAATGTTTGAAAATCAAAGTCCTTCTCTGTTGCTCCCTGGAGAGCACAGCACTTCAAGAAAGCCTTTGGCAAATCCTTTTGTAAAGTGCAGAAGTGTGGGATCCTTTTGTACCATAAATACCCCTCACTTGTAATACTGTGAATTTATATATGTATGCATATGTATATGTGTGTTAATGTTGAATGCATAATATTAATGTATAAATATTATTAAATAATTAAATATTACATAAAGTATCAAGTGGATACTTTATACAGATCGTCTTTCCAGTCCCACCCACCCAGGACACCCACTACTAAACTGGGGGTTTTATATGACAATTGCTCAGATCAGAAATATTTCAACCACTCAGGATCAGATAAAGCTTGATAACTTTTTTATTATGAGACAGAAAATTTGGGAAACCAAGACACAGAATCTGACCCAGAGAGTTTCTTTCTCCCTCTGTTCTCTAGGAGGAGCAGTGCCCACAATATGCAGCTATTACCCACTATTCCCTCCCTCGGTCTGGGCAGCTGCCATCTAGCCATGGTCCAAAGCCCAGAGTCACTCCCATCCCTGTTCCCGAAGCAGGGGGTCTGACTGCAGGACAGAAGTCAGGCTGAGGGTTCACACGTTCTCACAGCTCTTATCTTATCCAGGACACTCAGAATTTTTCTATCCTCAATAGAAATATTAAGAAGCAGGAAGATACTCAGACCTCTACAGAACTTTGCATGAGAATGATATATGTGGTCCATGGCAGTTTTAAAACAGGTCTGCAAATTCGCTGACATCCCTTCCCACTGAGAGGTGGGTCCTACATTCCTCCCCCTGGATCTGGGCTGAGCTTTGGTGATTCATCAGCCAGCAGACATAGGCAGAACAGCCTCACCCTGTCCCTGGAGCCCCCTCAAAAGTCTCATCAAGGGTGTCATCAGGCTCAAGGGCCTGGGGTCTCACCATCTAAAGCAGGTCCAGGTGCAGAGGAGCCTCCTCAGGTACAGCTCAGCAAGCACAAGTTCCCCAGGGGAGGGGGGAGCAGAGCGGAACGAGGGTAGAAAACTCTGTCAAGCAAAGTAACAGTAAAACGAAGCCATGCGATTGGGGCTGTATCAGGAGTGAGTTATGGGAGACATAATGGCATGTTTTGCCCTGATGGGGATGAACCCGTGGAAAAAGGAACACTGATGATTCAGGAAGGGCAGTGCTGCTGGAGCAATGTCCTTCACACGTGGAAGGGATAGAAGCTCGTGCACGGGTGGCCTTGATGGGGTACGGAGAGCACCATTCACAGAGGGCCAGATCCCTGATGGATCTTCGCCAGGTTCTCCCAACAAAAGAGCACATCCTTCCTTTGACAAGAGACTGATTCTAGCTGGGAAAGCCCTGGCCAGTGTGAGGGCCAGGAGAACATGGATCACGCCGAGCTGACAGGGGACATGAAGTTCATCCGGCTAAAGCCTCTCCTCCTGCAGATGTGAAGTCCAGGGCCCAGGCCCACAGTGACCTAGAAGTCACCAGACTGACCCAGAGGCAGAGTCTGGCCCAGAACCCTGTCTCCCGACTCTGAATCCAGTTGTTCTTCCTCCAAGATTAGATCTGTTTCCTGCCCCAGATCCCCAGGCTTCCCTTTTCCCTGTAGATTCTTCTTCTTTTTGAGGTTTTGTCTTTCAGTTTTATTGAGATATAATTGCTATCCACCATCATATCCCTGTAGAGTCTGGATTCTCTCTAGAGCAGGCCCAAGCAGCTCCCTGCCCCCAGTATGCCTTGAAATCTCTGAGTCCAGGCCACACTGACCACCTGCAGGAGTCAGCACGTCGGTCCTGCTGAGTGAATGTCTGAGATCATCTCTGGCACCAGAGGTCGGGACCGTGTAGACACATGTGAAAGTCCAGCCCCGCTCCCAAGAGGTCTTGTGTTTCTGACAGTCACGGTGCACTGTGTCTGCAGGAGGCTGCCCCACCTCAGACTTCGCAGCCACCATGGGAGGGCTTGTGATTAAAACTGACTTGTGGAGGTTGGGAGGCTTCACATGAAAAGCTCAGCGGTGGGACTACTGGACTCAGGCAAAAATGCAAGGCCATCACTTAGCTCCTTGGGTAAAACACGACTGCTATGAAATTTTAATTGAATTCTTATTTGTGTTAAATAATTCAGCACCGATTGTCCAGGGCTGTCTCTGGAAGGGAAGCCAGGACCTGCCCGCTCCAGCGGAAAACTCTAAATGTCAGAGATGCTGCAAGGGGTGAATATGGGCCTTCCCTCTTCAACAGCCCCCGTGGTAACCTCCCTTCTCAGGGAAGTCAACTTTCCTGCTTCCTGCTCTGGTCACCTGGCAGAATGAGCCAGCTGGAGGAGCTGCTGGGGGCAACCCACAAAGGAACTCTGGGGTGGGCAATTGTGGAAAGACCTTGGAGTTCAGGGTCCAGCAGAATAAGATATGAATCCTACGTCTACAACTCGTCAGCTGCAAGATCTTGGCACATCACTTCACCTCTTTGAGTTCCCATTTCTGCATCTGCAAAGCAGGACTACCACTCCCATGTATATAGAAATGCCAATTATTTTTCTCCTGCACATCTCTTCTTATCAGCCCAAAGCCTGCCAAGGGTCTCTCCAAGCCCCACAGTTTAGCAGGCCTGGAGTGGACACTTCATCCAGGCTGGAAAAATCAGATTGTCTCTCCTGGGAATTTCAGTTTGGAACATGGAGGCAAAGTTAAACATCTGCAGAGAACCAGTCCCATCAGCCGTCAGTAGAGGCCATTATTATCTTGAGTCCCTAGTGAGCAGAGAAGCCAGTCTACTAGGAAATTTAAAAGCTAGGTGAAGGGAAATAGAGATGAGTCATTCTGCACACCCAGTGAGGGAGAAAGGCAGAGAAGGCACAAAGAGTCAGAGAGGGTCTCTGCCAGGTGACTCGCAGGTCCCAGGATACCTGGTGGGCTTCTATGTTGGGATCAAGGCATCCTAACCCTATTTCTACTTGAGTTTCTTTCCATGGGTTTGTTAACCAGTTAGAACTCATTTCTGGCTCAAGCAAAAAGAGGATTAATCCAATGACTGGTGGTGTACCGGGAGCTTGCAGGGTTAGAATTGAGTCAGGAACAACTTGCTGGGGTCCCCAGTGATGGCATCAAGACCACAATTCTATTTCTCCTCCACATGTTGTCTTCATTGTCAGGCTACACCTGAAGTGGTAGCAACCACTCTAGACCATGAACTTCTGGGTTCAAGTTCAGTGGGAAGAATCTAGTTCAAATTCATGAGAAGAGTAAGAGCCTATTTCTCAGAAGCCTCAGTAAAAGGTTCATGGTAAAACAGTGGCTCTGGTTGGGTCACACACCTATCCCTGAGCCAATTACTGTAGCCAGAGGAATGGTCTGAATGGATTTGTTTGAGCCTGGGGCTCACCTCTGAGCTGTGGGTGCATCTGCACCCATGAACTGAAGGTAGAGAAGGGGATGACCCCGATAAAAGTGGTGCTGCTGATAAATGGGTAAGAAATGCCAAACAACCCTGATGAAGACATGACCTCATGGGCAGATAGTGAGAGTCAAATGAAGTTCCTTATGAAATGTGTCTTAACAAGGTTGGTGCCTAATAAATGCTGATTTCCCCACTTTCTTGCCCTCAAGTTTGCAGCTTCTCTGTCTGGTTCAGTTAGGCTAGAAACCCAGGCCCCTCCCTTCCCCATCCAATAGTTTGACCCTGTGAAACCAGTAGGCCAATCTCTCCACCTTTTGCACATACTTCTCATGTGACATCAGCTGGCCTGGAGCTCCCCTTCCACACTACTGCCTGCTCAATGCTTGAACTCAAGGACAGAATTCAAGTCGCACCTCCTCCCTGAAACCTTTCCAGAACCTTCTGGCAGACACTAATTTGTTAGGTGAGGCTGCAATCTCTCAGAAAAGGGAGGTGTTTTTACAAAGCACTTGGCCTACAATTCCAGTAGCTGCCCTCAGGGGGTGGTATATGTCAACAGTCTCAGAAACCAGTAAATCTCTACTTCCTTTTTCTTTGTAAAGCTGTATTGTCAGTGGAACTATATCAAAAGGTAATGATTTTATTTGCAGGTCCAGCGTATCAGAAAGCTCTAGGTTTTGACTCTGACTCCAACATTTAATAGTTGGAAAATTTGGGCAAATGTCTTAGCCTCTCTGAGCATCAGTCACTTCTTTCCTAAACCAGGATTAAGGCCACCGATATCACTGGGTTGCTGCAAAAATTAAGTACAATAACATATGCAGTGTACTTAGCACAATGCCTAACATACAATAGGTACAGGGTGGATATTAGTTTTTCTCTCTAACAACTTAGAAATGTGTGCCATAAGTTTTTTGGGAAAGTCAGTATATATTGTTTCACAAAACTCTACCATAGACTATAATTAGTCAAGATAAAAGCCATAATGGCTTCTACTACTAACAGCCATGAATAACAATGTTTCCTTGGGAAAATATAGTTCAAACTCCAGACATTTACAGCACATCCTCCCTCCCCTAAGCAACTCCCAAGAAAGAAAATGTATTTAGGGTAGTACCTAGAGCAGAGAGGGTGAAGCAGAACGGGACCAGGCTCTACAGATGTAGGGGCTCAGGGCTGATGGACACCAGGACCAGGAATGAACCTCAGGCTCTTCAATCCATGATCATTATAATAACAATAAGAGCACCAACCATACCACTGCTCCCATTGCTCAGGGGCTTACTGTGAGCCATCATTTCCTTAATTCTCAAGGTCACCTTCTAAGGAAAGGACCAACAGTATCCCCATGTTACAGCTGAAGGAATCCCTGCAAAGGTAATAAATTGCCCAGTCTTCACAGGTCTGAGTGACTGACACCAGCCCTTGCCCCTGACCATGGCCCTCACTGCCCCTCCACTCCCAGATGTCCATCGGTGCACTTTTGAGGGCTCGTGATCCACCTCCGTGGTCAGCCGCAGAGCTGAGCCAGCCAGGACTCCCCCCAACTCCCTGACACTGTAGGAGCAGACAGCAAAGACAAGAGAGTCTGGGCCCCCTCAGGCTCCTTGCAGGCAGTTCCCCGGGGGGACAGTGGGGTGCGTGTGCATCCTGCTTGCACACTTACTGTCTGTGTCACTCAGGCAAGTTGCTAACCTCTCTGAATCCCAGCTTCCTCACCTCAAAGTGGGAAAAAATACCTCCTTTTCCCTCTGTAGGCCTCAGTTTCCACCCCCCCAGCTGCAAAATAAAGCCCATGTCCATTGGTCCGTCCCTGTCTGTGTTTCCAGCCAGCATGTGAGCAGGGCCGAGCCCATCTTGCTCCCTGCCACGTCCCTGTGCCCAGCACGCCGCAGGCCCTCAGTAAACACTTGTAACATGAACGCATGAGCAAGATGAGCTCTGATCGCCCTGGGTCCTCAGCGAGCACTCCGTGGACCAGCAGCAGCCGCATCACCCAGGGGCTTGCTAGAAAAAGCAGCAGCTTAGGGCAACACCCCCTACCCTCCGGGATTACAGCTGCACCCACATGGCCTCAGGACAGGTGCATCCAAGTCCCAGGAGCCCTGGAGCATCGGCCCCCCTCTTTTGCCGCCCTCCATGATGCTCGTTCATTCGGTCACCTCCCTGAGCCTCTGCCTTCCCCTCTGAAAACCAGCAGTTGCACCCCTTTCCCTGGGGACTGTCAGGAAGATTAAGGGATCATGGACCCAACATACCGGCTCCCAGGAGACGCTCCGTAAGTGGGGCTCTGTCTCCTTCCCTCTCTGGTCCCGGCTCAGGCCACTGCAGGAAGTACCGGAGGGGCTCGTGCCCTGCCACTGGCCGGCTCTGGAATTCACTCTGCAGCCCAGGCTGGGAGCGCACCTGTCAGCGGGAGCCCGGGGCTCTGGTCACCAGCTGAAACCAACTGCCCTTCTCTGGCAGGAGGCGGGGGGCCCAGTCCTCACCACACAACGGCTGCCCACCCGCCTTGCCTGCCTGGCCCTGTGGCCCCTTCCGGAGCCCCAGCCTGGTGCCTCCCTGTGTGCCTCCCTCTGGCTGTCCCTTTCCATGGGGAAGGTGTCCCCTTCCTTGCTGCTGGGCTGGCCCACCCGACTCTATGTCAGAGCAGCCGCCTGCACTCTTGCTACCCAGCCCCCACCCACCGCCTCCCTGCCTGGGCCGATGCCCAACAAGGCTGGGGCCTCAAGACCCAGTGAGCTGTGTCAGGAAGGCCCATCCAGTTCTGATGCTCCAAGATCGAGGACGTTGGTTCTCTGTGGCTGTCCTCCAGCCTCAGCCACATGAGCCTCAGTCCACCCCCTGCCTCTCGCCTGGGTCCCAAGTCTCATCTGCCCACTTGATTGTCTACTTGGATGATGTTCAGTAAACCCACGCTGTGCAGAGAGCAGAGGGCCAATGACCACAATGCAGCAGAGAAGCCCCAGCCAGTCCACTCTCCACCTGCGGTGGGGGGGCTGGGGCTGAGGCTGGTGGGGACCATGCAGATCCGTGGGGCTGGCTGCAGTGCAAGGGCACATCTGTCTTTGGGGGGCGCTGCGCTGACATCGCTCCTGGGAGGGTAGAGTTGGCTGGTTCTGAGCCCTGGGTGCTCCGTGCCCTGGATGCTCTTAGTGATTGTTGCAGAGCCGTGGGTGCCCCGCCCATGTCCCCAGAGTGGGATGGTGGACAGCAAAGTATCCCCCAAACCGAGAAGGCACTTTGAGACCAGAAAATGAAGCCAACGACTCTATACAGTTGACACAGAGTTTTATTCGGGATAATTTACTGACAGGGAGAATCTGGCGGAGGACATTCCGTGACGCAGCCGTAATTCTCCGCAAAATCCAGACCTTACCAGCAGATTTTATAGAGCGAGGGGACATGCAGAAGGGCACTGTAGTGAGATCAAAGGGCTTGCACGCACCTCGTTGACAGCTAACCTTTAATTAGATCTTGCAACACCACCTGTGCTTCCGGAAGGGGAAAGACGGTGTTCTAACAGATTCACGGGAAGCCAAAGCAAGCCCCCCCCCACCCCCAGCCTCGGGGGCATTTCTAAGGTGTATATACTAATCTCTAAGGGGCCGGGAACACGTAGCCCCAAGAGAGGTGCTCAAGGGAACATGAACAAGAGGGACAGACAAAGATGGAGTCAGTACTGTCAACACTCCTACCCCCACCAAGGGAGGCTGCCCACGGAGGACCCCTGCGGCTCTCCGTGCCTCCTGTTCCCTCCATTAGAGCGCGCCCAACGGCATTCACAAAACAGGGCACCCACCACGTGCCAGGGGCTGTTCCAGGCACGGGGACCCAGCTCTGACAGGGACAGAGAAAGCCCCATCCTCGTGGAGCTGACGTTTAGTGGGGTGACAGACAACAGACTCAGCTGTATCTAAAGTCAGGTGGTGACACGCGCTAAGGGGACACAAAGCAGGGTGAGGGGACGGAGGTGCCCGTGTGCCGGTTGGAGGCTGCCGTGACCCCACTGCGTGCAGACTGGGGGTGGGCACCGGGGCTCGTCGGGCCCGCATCTCCAGCCCAGACACAGAGCCGGGCCCAGGCTGGGCCTCGGCAGACACCTGACACCCGAGCACCTACGTGAACAGAGCCCCCCGCCTCGGGCCTTTGTTGGGGAGGGGTGGCAGGGGGGCTGATCTCAATGCTCCCCTCTCTGGTGAGATGTCTCCGCAGGCCCCCATTCCTAGAGGATTGGGGTCCCTGCACCCCGTTTGCCCAGTGTCTCCAGAGGTCATTCCCCAGCAGATGAGGGAGGGGACTGAGGAAAGAGCAGGACCCCTCCCCACCTCCCCTCTCCAGGCAAAGCCGGCACCCCCAGAGGGGAGGGGAGTGACTCCGACACCGCTCTCCCTGTGGGAGCAGAGCCGCTGGGGACCGGAGCAGGAAATGCCGCCTTACGCAGCAGAGAAAATGACCCAGGACATACACTCCCCTCTTGAATGCAAATGCAAACATTTGTGGCAGGCTGTGAGTTCAGCCACACACAGGCTCCTGGGCCCTCTCCTCCCCCTCCCCCTTCTTGATGCGTGGCAGTTCTTTATTTTCCTTGTAGTTCGTGTTTCAAGTGCATTGTTTTTCTCCCTTTGATAAAGTGTAATTCATTTAAGGCTCTCATGGTTATTTCATGTCTCCAAAGCATACTTTTCACAGGCAGATCAATTCCAAGAAAACACTTAAAGCCGGTGGAAGTTAGATCCATTAACAAGTGCTAAGTGGCCAATCGCTCACGGAGGGGGGCCTTTGACAAAGACCAAGAAATGATAACTCTGCTGGGAGCCCAGGAACAAGGTTTTAGGAGTCTTTTCTTTTTTCCTGTCCGAAATCAAAGCTCCTTTTGGAGACCAAGGAAGATGATCAAGAGAGCAGCCAGCCAGCCAGCCAGCCTTGTGCGGGAGACGGAGGGGGATCTCAGCTCTGCAAAGGCTGTAAACACGTCAGCGAATCTGTGGCTCCAGGATCCCCGCGGAATGTTTTCCATCATGCTCACACGTGTGTGGACAGCGGGAAGAGAGAAATGTCACCTCCATGCCCAAGTTCAGGGGGACGAAGAAGACCAGGTGGGGGATTGTGAATCAGCAGAGACCACTTCTGGAAGAAGAGAAAGGGCTCAGGGGAGAGCAAGAAGGAGGGGCAGGCCTCTAGGGGTCAGAGATAAATGATGGCGTTGGCTCCAAAGACTCAGAGCGTAGGAAGGAGGTTAACACCCGACACCTCATCTGAAGACAGATCCCCTTGGTAAAAAATGAAACATAATGATGTTAGCTTCCAACTGCTGGGACCTGACTCTATGTTAGTGCTTTACATGTGTTGCTTCAGTTAAGTCTAATAACTCAATGGATTGGATGGTGTTATGACTCCATTCTACAGAGGAGGAAATTGAGGCTCATAGAAGGAAGTCCTTTACCCTGAAACACTCAAGGTGCAACTCAAATCCAGGTCTGTCTGATGCCAAACCCTGAGCACTTGGCTACGATACCTCCCTCTAACTCGTGTTTGCACACCTCCAAGGATGGGGAGCTCTACCACTTTTCCAAGTAGCCCGTTCTGTCTCTGGATGGCTTTGAATGTTGGAAAGTCCTTCCTTCAGGCCACACGGGATGTAACAACTACACTCAATTTTTTTAATTATTTAAAAAAAAAGAAAAGACAATGAATGTATCCATCACTCCCAAAAGTGTCCACGTGCTGCTTTATAATCCCCTTCTCCAGCCCTTCCTGGCTCTCCCCCATCTCCATTCCCAGACAGCCATGGATCTGCTTTCTGTCAGTATCGATTAGTTTGCACTTTCTAGAATTGTATGTAAATGGCATCACACAGCAATGTGGTCCTTTATGTCTGGCATCAGTATAATTATTGTGAGGTTCATCCATGTGGTTGCATGTAGCAATAGTTCTCTTATTGCTGAGTAGTATCTCATTATATGAATATGCCAAATTTGTTCATCCCTTTACCTGCTGATGGACATTGGGTTATTTCCAGGTTGAGGCTATGATCGTTAAAGCTGCTATAAGCGTTCATGTTCCCCTTGGGTAAATAATTAGGAGTGGAAGGGCTAGATCAGATGGCAGGTGTTTCACTTTCTATGTGAAACCATCCAACTGTCCTCCAAATTGGTTGTGCCATTTTACATTCCCACCAGCCATGTGTGAGCATTCCAAATCTTCCACAGCCTGGACAAAACTTGATATGGTCCCTCTTTTAAACCTTAGCCACTCTAATACCCCAGGTCTGTAGGGACCTTCCATTGTGGTTCTAAATCTGTTCTCTCCTAATCACTAATGACTTTCAGCATCTTTCCATGTGCTTATGTGTTTGCCATTCATGTATCTTCTTTTAAAAAAAATTATTTATTTATTTGACAGAGAGAGACACAGCGAGAGAGGGAACACAAGCAGGGGGAGTGGAAGAGGGAGAAGCAGGTTTCCCGCTGAGCAGGGAGCCCAATATGGGGCTTGATCCCAGAACCCTGGGATCATGACCTGAGCCGAAGGCAGATGCTTAACGGCTGAGCCACCCAGGCACCCCTCCATTCACGTATCTTCTTGTTGAAGTGTTCAAATCTTTCCCCTGCCTTTTATTGGTTAGTTGTTTGGAGAGTTCTTTGCATACTCTAGATATAGCTCTTTCATCAGGTCTATGCTTTGTAAATATTTTCTCTCAGTCTCTGGCTTGTATTTTATTCTCTTAATATCTTCCAAAGAGCATCAACTTCTAATTTTAATTAACTCCAATCTACCAATGTTTGCTTTTAGGGACCACATTTTTGGTGTCATATCTAAGCAAGCTGTGTTTCACCCAAGGTCACAAAGATTTTTTCCACTGTTTTCTTCTAGAAGTTTTGTAATTTTAGGATTTACATTTGATTTATGACCCATTCTGACTTAAGTTTTTATGTGGTACAAGGTGTGAGTTGAAGCTCGCTTTTTTGCATATGGACCTCCAATTATGCCCGCATCATTTGTTGAAATAACTATTTCTCTACTGTCTATCCTACGGACCTCTGTCAAAAATCAGTTGTCCACACATCTGCAGGTCTATTTCTGAATGCTTTTTTTTCCATTGATCTTTTTGCCAATATTTATGCCAATACCATACTGCTTTGATTACTTTCACTTTATTAGTCTTGAAATTAGTGCTAATCCTCCAAATATAGTCTTCTTTTTCACAGTTGTTTTGGCTATTCTAGGTCTTTTGCATTTCCATATGAAATTTAAAATCAACTTGTAAAAGTCTACCAAAAAAATAGAGCCTATTGAGATTGAGTTGATCTAGATATCAATTCGGGGAGAACTGACACCAATATTAGGTCCTCTGACCCATGAACAACATATATCTATCCATATATTTATTCCAATTTCTCTCAGGAATGTTTTTGTTTTGTTCACAATGTACAGGTCATGCTCATCTTTTGCCAGATTTATCCCTAAGTATTTAAAAATTTTTTATAGTGTTGTAATGATAGTTTTTATTTCAATCTCTGATTGTTCATTACTAGTAAATATAAATACAATTGATTTTCTATATTGATCTTGTATCCTGCAACCTTACTGAGCTCACTTATTAGTTCTAATAACTTCTAGATTCCTTTGGGTTTTCTTTTTTTTTTTTTTTTAAATACTTCAATTTTCTTTTTTTTTTTTTTTTTTTTTTTTTTCTAACTGCTACAATGTACTTTATTTTATTTTATTTTATTGTTTTTACTTAGTTAACATACAGCGTAATATTGCTTTTGGAGTAGAATTCCATGATTTGCCACCTACATATAACACCCAGTGCTCATCACAAAAAGTGTCCTCCTTAATGCCCATCAACCCATCTAACCCATCCCCCCACCCACGCCCCTCCATCAACCCTCAGTTTGTTCTCTATCATTAAGAGTCTCTTATGGTTTATTTCCCTCTTTCCCTCCCCCCACCCCTTCCCATATGTTCATCTGTTTTCTTTCTTAAATTCCACATATGAGTGAGATCAGAGGGTATTTGTCTTTCTCTGACTGACTTATTTCACTTAGCATAATACACTCTAGCTCGATCCACGTTGTTGCAACCTTTGGGTTTTCTATGTAGATAATCTTGTTGTCTGCAACTAAAATTATTACTTGTTCCTCTCCAGTATAGATGCATTTAACTTCTTTTTCATGCTTTATTGCACTGGCTAGACCCTTAAGTACATGTTGAATAGAGAAGACATTGGGGAGAGCAGGGGTTCTTCTCTTCTTCCTGATCTTGGGGTGGAACATTCAGTTTTTCACCATTAAGTATGATGTTAGCTGTTGGTTTTTCATAGGTACTCTTTATCAGTTGGCAAAAATTCCCTTCTATTCCTAGTTTGCTGAGAATTTTTGTAAGGACTATAGATGGTGAATAATGAAATATTAAAACATATATGAAAAATTGACTGGAAAATGGCCACAACACTTCCTGTCTGTCTATATCTCTTTCCTGCCCTATGAAATGTGACTTTGCTTCTCCTGCCATCAAGAGATGAGGTCTCTTTCCCCAACTCATGAATCTGGGCTGGCTCTGTGATTTGCTTTGGCCCATAAAATGTGGTAGAAGTGATATGCCAGTTCACAGTTACTTTAAAATATACCCAGTGTTTTGGGTTTTGTTATTGTTATTGTTATTGTTTTGTTTTGTTTTTGTGATCAGATATAAGACACACAGACACAGAAACAATTGTCATTAAGAAAGAAATTTATATTCATGGATCCCTAGACACAAGAGGCACAGTATGCCACACAGGGCCACCTGCAGAACCACCAGTATGAATCAGAGGGCAGAAGGAAAAGAAGGGAGAGCATGGCCCAGAGCCTTTATTGTTTTTTCTGTAGAGGGAAAGAGCAAGGCAAGATAGATATGCTGAGTGAGTTTAGGATTGGATAATTTGAGTAATTTTGGCAGCTCTAGACTATAGGGGTGGTCTGTGGGTATCTAGTAGTACACTCTAGGGTGATGTAGGGCAGGAGGAACATTCACTTGGTATATGAGAGTTAGATGTGATGGGGGGTGTGAGCTCTGGAGTGGTTGGTTTGTATATGAATGGCGCACTTACAGTAAAATCATTTGCTATCTCCAGGTATTAACGCCAGGAGGAACAGTCTCTCCAGAATCAAGACCCCAATACCAGAGCATCAAGAACACAGAAAATAAGAATACATGGTCAAATACCAGCCCAAGGATATATGGTCAAAACACCTTGTGTGCTTTTATTCCCTCTTTTGAACTTTTATCTTCATCATGAAGATAAGTCTGGGCTGGCCTTCTGTCAGATGAGACCACATGAAACAGAAAGGAGTCATCCCAGCTGAGAGCATGCTAAACCAGGGAGCCCCCAACCAATCCACAAGCTGACTTGCAGGTGCATGAGTGGGCTCCGCCAAGATCAGTCAGACCAACTCCAGATCAGCAGAAGTACCCAGCTTCCCTGCACACTTCTGAGCTAAATAAATGCTTGTTATTTTAAGCCAGTAAGTTTTGGGGTGGTTTGTTATGCAACATTAGCTAACTGATACATCAGATCACACTCACTGCACAGCTGTTGGACTCAATAGCCTTGCAATATTTCATCTAGTGCTTGACTCTATTTAATCATCTCTACACGACCATCTTTGTTCCTAAAATTCCACAAGCGTTTTGCCCTGCATAAAAGCACTGTAACTGAGTTGCTAGAACTCATCTCCCCCTTTCAGTGCATCCTTTATTCAACCAGTCAACAAATGCTTAAAATGTGCCCACTATATGTGCCAGGCATGGAAGAATAGACAGTGAATAAAATAGACATAGACCCTGCCACCAAAGAACTTATAGGAGATATAAAAATTAACCATATAATTGCAGAAATAATTACAGTGGCATTAAACATAGCTTTCACCCAGAATTTGTGCCATTTAGTATGTAAAGTAACCCAACCTGCAATTCAATTGCACCCACAATGCTCAGAATGCCCATAGCTCACCTTATGAAAGAGCAGTTGCTCACAGTGAGGGGAAGTCACAGCCATCAGTGAACAGCTGGTCTCCCTTTGCAAGGTGGGAATACCAGCTCTGAATCAGAGGAGTCCCCACACAGCTGTAATTAAGGAATTACAGAGTCCTAGAGAATAGAGTCAGGGGGGCTTTGAAGACAGACCACCAGGAGGGAGAGGCCATGGGGCTGGGAGAGGAAACCTCCACAGGGGTCAGGCAGCCAGGATCACAGCCTCAGCTCTCTCGCCCACATGCTGGTGACCTTGGGCAAGCCCCTTAACTGCTCTGAGCCTCAATTTCCCCATCTGTAATCCTAGGCCAAAACCACTTGTCTCCCTGGAAGTCTGTGAGGGTTGCCAGAGTGTAATGCATGTGGAAGTACCTAACACCTCTCTCCACTTAGTAAAGATGGGCTGGAACTGAACCTTGTCCACTGGGATGTGGAGGAGACCCGGGACTAGACCCCAGTGTTCTGATGCCCGAACTCCAACCCTCCTGCCCTCCGGCCTGTTGGAGAGGCTAAACCCCGTGTCCCTCCCCTCGGACCCAGCAACGAGTCATGTCACACGTGGCACCTCCCTTGGCCACGTACCCTTCACCACCGCAAAGATGCCGGAATTCATGGGGGCGCCCCTCCAGGGGCACGCCTCCCCGCAGCTCCCGGCCAGGTCCTTCCCTGTTTCCCTCCCTCCCTCCCTCTGTGATTCCACATCACCATCCACCATCCAACAGACAACAGCTGAGCACATCTGCACGCAGCTCTTGTGGCGGGTCGGTCCCTCTGCGGACCACGC
>NW_027397080.1:13833248-13902571 GCF_003265705.2 Callorhinus ursinus | reverse complement strand
CATTACCTTGATCCCAAAACCAGACAAAGACTCCATCAAAAAGGAGTATTACAGACCAATATCCTTGATGAACATGGATGCAAAAATTCTCACCAAAATACTAGCCAATAGGATCCAACAGTACATTAAAAGGATTATTCTCCACGACCAAGTGGGATTTACCCCTGGGCTGCAAGGTTGGTTCAACATCCGCAAATCAATCAACGTGATACAATACATTAACAAAAGAAAGAGCAAGAATCATATGATCCTCTCAATAGATGCAGAAAAAGCATTTGACAAAGTACAGCATCCTTTCTTGATCAAAACTCTTCAGAGTATAGGGATAGAGGGTACATACCTCAATATCATAAAAGCCATCTATGAAAAACCTACGGCGAATATCATTCTCAATGGGGAAAAGCTGAGAGCTTGTCCCCTAAGGTCAGGAACGCAGCAGGGATGTCCACTATCACCACTGCTATTCAACATAGTATTAGAAGGCCTAGGCACAGCAATCAGACAACAAAAAGAAATCAAAGCCATCCAAATCGGCAAAGAGGAAGTCAAACTCTCACTCTTTGCAGATGATATGACACTGTATGTGGAAAACCCAAAAGACTCCACCCTAAAACTGCTAGAACTCATACAGGAATTCAGTAAAGTAGCAGGATATAAAATCAATGCACAGAAATCAGTGGCATTCCTATACACCAACAACAAGACATAAGGGGGACAAATCGAGGAGTCAATCCCATTTACAATTGCACCCAAAACCATAAGATACCTAGGAATAAATCTAACCAAAGAGGCAAAGGATCTGTACTCAGAAAACTATAAAATACTCATGAAAGAAATTGAAGAAGACACAAAGAAATGGAAAAACGTTCCATGCTCATGGATTGGAAGAACAAACATTGTGAAGATCTCAATGCTACCTAGAGCAATCTACACATTCAATGCAATCCCCATCAAAATACCACCCCTTTTTTCAAAGAAATGGAACAAATAATCCTAAAATTTGTATGGAACCGGAAGAGACCCCGGATAGCCAGAGAAATATTGAAAAAGAAAAGCATAGCCGGTGGCATCACAATTCCGGGCTTCCAGCTCTATTACAAAGCTGTCATCATCAAGACAGTATGGTACTGGCACAAAAACGGACACATAGATCAATGGAACAGAATAGAGAGCCCAGAAATGGACCCTCAACTCTTTGGTCAACTCATCTTCGACAAAGCAGGCAAGAATGTCCAATGGAAAAAAGACAGTCTCTTCAACAAATGGTGTTGGGAAAACTGGGCAGCCACATGCAGAAGAATGAAACTGGACCATTTCCTTATACCACACACAAAAATAGACTCCAAATGGTTGAAAGACCTAAACGTGAGACAGGAGTCCATCAAAATCCTAAAGGAGAACACAGGCAGCAACCTCTTCGACCTCAGCCACAGCAACTTCTTCCTAGAAACATCGCCAAAGGCAAGGGAAGCAAGGGCAAAAATGAACTATTGGGATTTCATCAAGGTAAAAAGTTTTGCACAGCAAAAGAAACAGTCCACAAAACCAAAAGACAACGGACAGAATGGGAGAAAATATTTGCAAATGACATATCAGATAAAGGGCTAGTATCCAAAATCGATAAAGAACTTATCAAACTCAACACCCAAAGAAGAAATGATCCAATCAAGAAATGGGCAGAGGACATGAACAGACATTTTTCCAAAGAAGACATCCAAACGGCCAAGAGACACATGAAAAAGTGCTCAACATCGCTCGGCATCAGGGAAATCCAAATCAAAACCTCAATGAGATACTACCTCACACCAGTCAGAATGGCTAGAATTAACAAGTCAGGAAATGACAGATGTTGGCGGGGATGTGGAGAAAGGGGAACCCTCCTACACTGTTGGTGGGAATGCAAGCTGGTGCAACCCCTCTGGAAAACCGTGTTGAGGTTCCTCAAACAGTTGAAAATAGAGCTACCATACGATCCAGCAATTGCACTACTGGGTATTTACCACAAAGATACAAATGTAGGGATCCGAAGGGGTACGTGCACCCCAATGGTTCTAGCAGCAATGTCCACAATAGCCAAACTGTGGAAAGAGCCAAGATGTCCATGGACAGAAGAATGGATAAAGAAGATGTGGTATATATACACAATGGAATATTATGCAGCCATCAAAAGGAATGAGATCTTGCCATTTGCGACGACGTAGATGGAACTGGAAGGTGTTATGCTGAGTGAAATAAGTCAATCAGCAAAAGACATGTATCATATGACCTCGCTGATGTGAGGAATTCTTAATCTCAGGAAACAAACTGAGGGTTGCTCGAGTGGTGGGGGGTGGGAGGGATGGGGTGGCTGGGTGATAGACATTGGGGAGGGTATGTGCTATGGTGAGCACTGTGAATTGTGCAAGACTGTTGAATCACAGATCTGTACTTCTGAAACAAATAATGCAACATATGTTAAGAAAAAAAAAAGAAGATAGCAGGAGGGGAAGAATGAAGGGGAGTAAGTCGGAGGGGGAGATGAACCATTAGAGACGATGGACTCTGAAAAACAAACTGAGGGTTCTAGAGGGGAGGGGGTGGGGGGATGGGTTAGCCTGGTGATGGGTATTAAGGAGGGCACATTCTGCGTGTAGCACTGGATGTTATGCACAAACAATGAATCATGGAACACTACGTCAAAAACTAATGATGTAATGTATGGTGATTAACATAACAATAATTTTTTAAAAATTAAAAAGGTTTATTATAGGGGCGCCTGGGTGGCTCAGTCAGTTACATGTCTGACTCTTGGTTTCGGCTCAGGTCATGATCTCAGGGTCGTGAGATGGAGTCTGCTTGGGATTCTCCCTCTCCCTCTCCCTCTCCCCCTGACCCTCACCCCTCTTGCACTCTCTCTCTCTCTCTCTCTCTCTTTAAAATAAATAAATAAATCTTTTCTAAAAATAAAAATACATTAAAAGATTGATTATTCCTATTTTTCAGACAAAGAAAGCAAGGTGTTGATTTTAGGCTCACAGGTAGCAGAGCTGGGAGTTGAACCCAGGTCCTTATGGTCCAACATCCAACTCTTGATGGCTGAGCCTCGATTCCCGATAGGACCTTGCTGCCTTCACCCACCCTGGTCGGACGCAGGCTTCTCTCCCACCCCATGCTGAGCCCAGACATGGAAGTGACTCCCCCCTTAGTCTCCCTAATCCTCTGTCTCTGTGGCCTTGAGCCATCCCCTCCAGGACTCAGCACCTGCTCGAGCCTACATCAGCCCCCTAGATAGCAACTGGCCTGGGCCCTGGGCCCGGGGTGCATCTGTGCTCCCCGAGGTGCCTGTTGGGATCGGCAGTGCAATTCTGGCTGCTCTCATTCAGCCCCATTAGCAGGTGTCACGCGTGTTCTGGTGTTGTCAGTGATGAGGTTCAAAACTGGAGGCTCATCAAAGCTCCCGCATGGGGAAGAGCCACCTTTCTATCTGAACATTCCGCCAGGTTTCAAAAGGAAGCAGCTTCTCTCTGAAGGGCTCGGCTCAGGGATGGCCAGACCAAGCCTCCCAGCACCTCTGCCACCTGCTTCACAAAGAGCCCAAAATACTGAGGCCCACGCTGAGCAGAGAGCAGAGGGCCGATGACCACGATGCAGCACAGAAGCCCCAGCCAGTCCACTCTCCACCTGCGGGGCGGGGGGGGGGCGCTGAGGCTGGCGGGGACCATGCAGATCCGCAGGGCCGGCCGCAGTGCAAGGGCACGT
Organism: Callorhinus ursinus; assembly: GCF_003265705.2. NCBI lineage: Eukaryota > Metazoa > Chordata > Mammalia > Carnivora > Otariidae > Callorhinus > Callorhinus ursinus. The sequence continues at coordinate 13,898,833 of NW_027397080.1, read as the reverse complement.
CTGCCTCTGGCTGGGGCGGGGGGGGTGGTGGTGCGGCAGTGCCGCACTGACATCGGTCCTGGGAGGGTGGAGTTGGCTGGTTCTGAGCCCTGGGTGCTCCATGCCCCAGATGCTCTTAGTGATTATTGCAGAGTCCTGGCTGCCCCGCCCATGTCCCCAGGTGCTCACCCTCACCCACCAAGGGAGGCTGCTCACGGAGGACCCCTGTGGCTCTCCATGCCTCCTGTTCCCTCCATTAGAGCGCGCCCAACGGCATTCACAAAACAGGGCACCCACCACGTGCCAGGGGCTGTTCCAGGCATGGGGACCCAGCTCTGACAGGGACAGAGAAATCCCCATCCTCATGGAGCTGACGTTTAGTGGGGTGACAGACATTAACAGACTCAGCTGTATCTAAAGTCAGGTGGTGACACGCGCTAAGGGGACACAAAGCAGGGTGAGGGGACGGAGGTGCCCGTGTGCCGGTTGGAGGCTGCCGTGACCCCACTGCGTGCAGACTGGGGGTGGGCACCGGGGCTCGTCGGGCCCGCATCTCCAGCCCAGACACAGAGCCGGGCCCAGACTGGGCCTCGGCAGACACCTGCCACCCGAGCACCTACGTGAACAGAGCCCCCCCGCCTCGGGCCTTTGTTGGGGAGGGGTGGCAGGGGGGCTGATCTCAATGCTCCCCTCTCTGGTGAGATATCTTCGCAGGACCCCATTCCTAGAGGATTGGGGTCCCTGCACCCCGTTTGCCCAGTGTCTCCAGAGGTCATTCCCCAGCAGATGAGGGAGGGGACTGAGGAAAGAGCAGGACCCCTCCCCACCTCCCCTCTCCAGGCAAAGCCGGCACCCCCAGAGGGGAGGGGAGTGACTCCGACACCGCTCTCCCAGAGCCGGTGGGGACCGGAGCAGGAGATGCCGCCTCATATGACAAAGAAAGTGACCCGGGACGTCAGGGTCTCCTGGGAACAGCCGCACAGACGACCCCCTACTTGCCCCCCAGCCGTTTCCTTGTAGTGCGTGTCTCAAGCACATTGTTTCCCCTCTTGATAAAGTGTAAATCGTTCAAGGCTCTCTGATGGTTATTTCATGTCTCCAAAGCATACTTTTCACGGGCAGATCAATTCCACAGAAACACCTAGAGCCTGTGAAAGTTAGATCCATTAACAAGTGCTAAGTGGCCAGTCACTCAGAGGGGGCCTTTGACAATGACTAAGAAATGATAAAAAACCGGCCGCTGTGCCCAAAGCCCTGGAGCACTGTCCACAACAAGGCTTTACAAGTCTTAATTATCTTCCTCCAGGTGAAATTAAACTTCTTTCAGAGTCTGGAGAGGATGATTAAGGAAGACTCAGAGGGCTCCTCACAGGTCACCCCCAGAGGGTGTTCCTCAAACCCCGTGGATGTTGGGGAACAGGCTCTGGTTCCCACAGTCCCCCAGGGTTTGGACACTGGGCATCCTCACACGAGTGGGGGCAGTGGGAACCGAGGAGACCCAAAATGCCACCCCAGCACCACAGTCCATCAGGAAAGGGAGGCCAGGCAGGGATTCTGGACCAGCAGAGACCATTTCTAGAGGCTGAGAGAACACCACGGACAGCCTCTCAATTCTAATACATTAATAGAGACATGGTTTCCAAAGACTCTGACTTCTGCAAGTGGACAAGTGTCCAGGGACTCCATGTCAGAAAGCCCTCAATAAAAAAATACCACACGGACCATAATACTACCATTGACTCTCAAACACTGGGAGCTTCTGTGTGCCTAGCCCTATGCTAGTGCTTTGCGCATATTATCTCATTTAAGCCTCCCAATTAGCGAATGCTGTAAATAATACTGTTACACCCATTTCACAGGTGAGGAAACTGTGGCTCATGGAGTCTATGTGACTTGCCCTCAAACACCCAAGCTGCAAATCACAGCCAGGTCTGTCTGATGCCAAAGCCAACACACTTCACTATCTCGCCTCCCTCTGACTCCCATTTGCAGACCTCCATGTTCACGCCCTTTACGACATGACTTTGCAATTCCTTCCACCAAGGGGTAAAATCTGCTTCCCCACTTCTTAATCTGAGCTGGCTTTATAACTTGTTTTGGCCAATATGATGCTGGGGAAGTGACACTGTGCCATTTCTGAGCCTAAAACCCCAGGAGGCCTTGGCGACTCCTACTCTCTTTTTTTCTTACCTGCCCTCACTATGAGAACAACTCTGGACATAGCCTCTCATTCCTGCAGGATGAGAACACACAAGAAGCAGAGACAAGCTATCCCAGTAGAGGCCGTCCCAAACCATCCAACCTCCAGCCACCATACCAGCCATCCTGAGCTGCTAATAAGGCCCAGCCCAGCTTCAGCCCAAACCACAGCAGCAGAACCACCCAGCGGACCTACAGATTCCTAAACTAAATTAATGCTTGTTATTTTAAGCCACTAAATTTTGCAGCATTGTTATACAATAAGTGCTAACTGATACACCATACCTCGGATTCCAAAGCAGTTACGCTCACCTCTTTCAACACTGCTAGTACCTTCCCTCTTCCAAATGCTCCCTCAATCACCATCTTTACTCCTAAAGACCAGAGGAAATTCTCCCGTGTCTAGAAAGACAGTAAAAAGACACTCAATTGTCAGAATGCTTGTCTCCCTCCAGCCATTCCTTCATCCGGTCATTCAACAACTATTGATTACGTGCTTACCCTTTGTGTCAGGCGCATGGTCCCTGTCATCGTAGAGCACGCAGGGAATAGCAGCACTAAAGAAACAACTGCAGGCAGAATAACATTGGAAAGAAAGAGCATTTCACGGAGTTTGCATAAGTATACCCCAGCCTGAAACAAAGTTGCTACCTCGGTGCACAGAGCACACCTTATGAAAAATCAGGTGCTCGCGGGGTTGGGGGAGCGTCAGCTCTGCATCATAAGAGTGGCTCCTGGGCCTTACCAAGGTCCTCAGGGCTGTGTGACACACAGGGGCTCCTGCAGGCAAGACAAGAAGGGCTCCGTGAGTCCTCGTGTCTCCCCCACAGGACATGTCCTGACTGGGAACCGATCCAGGGAGGAACAGGGAGTCCATGGGGAGAACGAACACTGTCCAACAGGACCTACTGCAGGGAAACCATGGCCGTTAGGGCCAGATTCAGGGGGAGCGAGCCATAGCTCTGCCACCTCTGGGTGCAACACTCTGCGTGCAGCCGCTGGACACCAGCGAGCCCAGTTCCTCTCCAGACACGCGCAGATAACGACCACCAACACGCAGGGTTGGCGTTTGGGTATGAGAATCAAATAAGATCACAGAGTAAAGGAACACACTTGGGTCCCGATACAGGCTCAACAGATGGTCACTCCCTCATGAATAAATTCATAGAAGACAGAGTGTGTCGGGACCGGGAGAGGGTGGGATGTTGGAGACTGCAAATCCGAATGTCCATTTTTTTCCCTTCCCCCATTCTTGAGCCGGGCCTCTAGCTGTCAGCCCCCTCCATCTGAGCCATTCCCAGTGGTTTTCCCCTCGAGGCCAGATGCTCCCCTCTCTTCCCAGCCCCACCCTCAGCCTGGATCTCTTTCTGCCGTTTTCCCATGTTCCCCTCTAGGCTGTGGACACCCAGGAATCAGGGAGCCGTCTCCGAGTTCCCCCCACCAGGAAGGTAGGTGGACCACGGGGCCTGGAACTGGATGTCAGGAGGGCAGCTCAGCAGTTCCACAGTCACCCACGGGGGCCCTTCGCCAGACACCAGATCCCGACTGGGTGGACCAGAAGCCCGGCTCAGAGCGGGAGGGACCAGTGCCTGCCACCAGCACCTGCTGTGAGCCAGGGGCTTTTCTTTAATAGCTCATTTAGGCCCCACAACAGGCAGGTGAGTTCCAGAGACAGATGGGCTCCTAGGTGCGGGTGATTTCCTCCCCAGCTTGTAGCTGCTGTGTGGTCACACAGGTTCTCTACCACACAGAGGGAGTGGTGGGTCTACAGGCCCTAAGAGAATGGGAGCCAGGGGGGCCTTACAGACAACCCACCCAAGAGAGGGGGTCTCTCCACCCCAAGTCACCCTGAGCTGGGTTCAAATCTCAATTGTCTCACTTAAAACCGGATGAGCTTGGGTACGTCACCACGCCATGCTTTTGAGTTGCCTTGTGTTCTACGCTGGGCAAAAACACCCACCTGGGTGTCCCCGAGGCTTCCCTACATATGTTGTTCTCTATGTGTGTTCCATATATAGGTGGGCCCCACGACACAGGTAAAATCATGTTGTTTGGCTCAATAAAGGCTGGCCGAATCTGGGGCTGGTTGCCTGAGCCCTGAACCCCGAAGCTCTCCTTGTCCAGCGGCTAAAGCCAGCTTCTCTCGTCTTGGAAACATCACATGAGGATCCTCCCTTACTCTCATGCCCTTCTCAAGCGGCCCAAACTGCCTGAATTAACCAGGCAGGCAGTGTCATCCACAGGGACGGCTAAGGCAGCAGGATCATCCCCGGCTCCCTCTGTCTCCCTCCATCCTCTCCCCCCACCTCCCTCTCTCCCTGGAGGAACCCAGCCCCAGCACAGCAGCCAGCGAGTCTGCAGAGAGCTCTGAGTGGCTGGCGGGGCCCCTCTGCAGACGGCCGCGCATTCCTGTAATGACCTTCATTAGTCGGGCTGACATCAACACGGTCCTCAAGTCCATATGTCTAACTTAATGAGGCATTATTTTCAGTTTGAAAACTATTGAAGAAGCATGTTTTCTCCCTGAGAGCTAAGCTGATGAATAGATTAACCCCAGACTAAGAAAATGAAAATGCTGCCTCGTTTTTACTCTTCAGTTTGGGCTGGCCTTGAATTAATCTGAGTTAACCTGATTCTTTCCCCTTTGGAATAAACAGGAAGATGTTCCCTGCTTGGCCCTGGGATGTGTCCCCCATTCACCTACCTCCTTTCTACCAGCTCTGAGGAGATTAAAGCTACCACCAGCACCTGATGAGCAGGAAACAGTGCCCCGAGCTTGAGCAGAAGGACGCCATTACTGGCTCACTAGCCAGAGGAGGACCCAAGGCTCCTTGGTGGAGCCTTGGCGGGAACGATGAACAAAATACTGGGTGTCTCCCACAGTAGAGCACATGCTGTTAACACCCTGTGCTCCCCTCCAAAGAGCCTGTTTTGCTAACTCTGGTTTCCTCATTCTAGATGCAATCACTAACTCGGCCTGTCCCCGCCTGATGCTTTCCCGGTTCTGGTGGAGCAGGTCCCGTACTCCGGGCAAGCCGCCCATGCCAGGCAAGCCAGGAGAGCTGGTCACTCGGCTGCAGCTCCGGGCCACACCCGAACCATCCCCTGGCCCCACATCCCTACTTTTCCAACTGGTGAGGTGCCACCACTGGGGCACCCTGGGACACCTCCCCAGGGTGTAAACATTACTCAAAGATTCCAATGGCAACAGTTGTACTTAAGTAAATACGACCATGTGAAGAGGTCAACAGCAAAGTTCACAGGGCTTTTAAAGATAAGGCATCAGCCTTCAGAATGTTTTCTTCGTGGGGCAAATCCCTGGAGAAGTACTCATGCTGCTCTGAGAAATATCCTCACTCGAGGGCCACCTGGATCCTATCCTTAAGCTCAGGGTTTCCCTTGACTCAGCCCACACCTCTGTCCCCCACCAGTGCCCCCTCAGAACACAGAGCCTAAGTCCAGGAGGCCGGTCCTGACTTTGCCCCTGAGCTGGTCCTAATCCATCTAATCAAAAGCCTAACTTCTGAGCGTCAGAAATAGGCACGGTTCTATGCCTGACGTTAGACCAGCCCGGCTGCCAGCCAGGGAAGCCACCCCACTACGCCTCTACTTTCTCATCCTTCAAATGGGGTAACTATTTGGAGGGATTCATTACATTGCTGCACTGGATGGTACAGGGCCTGGCACACAGCCAGGGGTCAAAGACTTCTTGACGGTAACCTAACCTTCACCTTTAACTCCAGCCAACCCTATTCCAGCCCTTGCCCAGCCTGACCGCACCATGCCCCGTGACAATGGCTGGAACCTGGACCTCAGCTCCTATCCCTGCCGCCTCTGGATTTAGCACACAGGGCACCAGCGCCCCACACTGCATCAGGATACTGCCACTCTCTCTGCACACTATATCTTGTTAAGAATCTTTCAGAAAAAAGAAAAAAAAAAGCCCAAAGAGCAAGCAGCTTTGAGAGACCAGCTGCATGGGGATAGGAAGGGACTGATGTCAGGAGCTCAGAAGGGTAGCAGGACAATGCACTGCGGTTTGGGGCTTTCAAAGTCTCTTGCCTTAACAGCCGGGGCTGGGCTGCAAGCTGGTGGGTGCCCTGGCCCTTCCTGCGTCTGTCTGTCTCACCTCGGGTGATCTCTCACCCTCTCTGGCCCTGGGTCCCCCTCCTCTGTAAGAAGTCACCCTGGCCATAGGCAGACTCAGTCCCCTCTGCCCGCCAGGGGACTCTAGCTGGCACCAACCCCAGGGCACGAGTCTCTAGAGACTTCTCCATTTGGACGTGTTCCGAGACCTCATCTGCTGTGCCTCGCTTTATTCCTCCTGCGCTCCCCAGAGAGGCAGGAGCCCAGACTCTCCCCGTCACCTGGCTTCCCATGTCTGAGGCAGGGCTCCCCGAGCCTCCCTTTCTCAGGCAGTGGTATGGGAAGGACCAGGAGCAGGAGACCAGAGTTCAAGACCGAATGCTGATGCCCACTCATAGGGTGACCTCAGGCACATCCATACTCGGCCCTGGGTCTCAACTCCTGTTTAAATAAAATGAACTCCCTCTCCCCCCAGCACCCACAGCTCGATAGTCCATGAAGCTGACATTCTGCAACACACCCTCACCTGCCACGCCAGAGGGTCATTCAAAACCCACCTGCAGAGGCCCCGCTGTGCACCAGGCCCCGTGACTGACCCTGGGGATAAAGGATGCCTGAGGCCCCACTGATCTCACCAAGTGACACTCTTGGCCCCATGAGGAAGGAGAAACCACATGGAGTCATGACCCCACCACGGGGGCAGAGGCCGGGCCCCGGTCAGCATAGGACACCGCAGGACCCAGGACTGTGCTGCGTGTGCAGGAGAGCTCCCCAGGAGCCTGAGCACACCTCCCCCGGGGCCTCCAAACAGGCTCCATGACTCACCACCGTCAAGGTCTTGGACAAGTCATTCCCTCCCAGGCCTGCTGCCTGGTCTATAAAATCCAGATCTCAGCTCAAACGTCACCTCCTCCAAGAGGCCTTCCTGGACTCCAGCCCAAAGCAGCCCCATGTCACTCTCTTCCACACGGTCTGCAAATTATACTTTTATCTCTTAACTTGTTTATTGTCTAAATGTCCCTGACTCCACACACACCAAATGAGATCCATCCATTCATTCACACAATAAGTATTTATGTGCCAAGCAATGTTCCAGGAGCTTGGGATTCAGCAGTGAGCAAAACTGTCCAACACCCCTTCCTTCACAGAGCTTGCACTGTAGCTGGGGAGCTGGTGGATAGCAAGGTAAATTCATAATATACAGAGTATGTCAGATGGCGCTAAGTGATCGGCAGAGAAATTAGGCGGGAGGAGGCGTGAGGAGTGGGTGCAGGGAGTCAGGGTGCAATTGTATGAGGCTGGTCAGGAGGGCCTCACCGGGAAGGACTCACGTGGGCACAGACTGCGAGGACGTAAGGCTGTGGGGTGCATGTACCTGGGGAGAGCACCCTGGGCCACGGGACCCACGGGCTCCGAGGCGGGAGGTGGGCGTGGGCCCAGGGCACCGGAGGATCAGCAAGGAGGCCCGATGGCTGGGGAGGGATGTGGGGGGAGTTCAGGGGGCCTGCGCGGGGACTCTGGCTCTACCGCCAGGAAGATGGGAGCCATGGAGGATGTGAGCACAGGAGAGAAGCAGCCGCACTGGTGTTTTTCAAGGCTCTCTCCTGGTGCTCAGTGGAGAAGACACCCCTGGGGACAGGAGTGGAACCGAGGAGGAGGCGGTTGGCAGGAAGAATGTGGGCTGTGGGTGATGGTGGCTCGGATCAGAGAGGGGGTGGGAGGGGCAGAGATGAGGGACATGATTAGGTGCCCCGCATAGCCCCTGGCACACAGTAGGCCCTCAGAGGTGGTGGCCGGAAGGTGCAGAGAATCCTCAACAAAGTCTCCCGGCCACCTGCACTCCTCTGTCTGTGGCCCAGTAATTATGTTTTCAGCCTCTCAGAGGGGATTACAAAGGACAAATCCCCGGGCTGCAGAGAGAAATTACCGGTGACACAGAGAGGGCATAAGTCCCTTGCCAAGGTCTTCAGAACAGTGGAAAAGACGACAGGGCTGGATTATATAAGTGATAAAACACTAACGTTCACACATTCGACACGTGCTTAAAGATGCACATCCAGAATATTTTTAAGGGGAAGGTAACCTTTAAAAAATGATTTGCTCTTTCTTGGTTTAAAAAAAGTTTGAGAGGTAAAATAGATATGTGTGTGCGGTGACTTCAATTCTCCCAGATGGCACCCTTCCCTCCAGTAATATATTGTCCATGGGATCTTAGCTGGATGTAATTACGGCAGTAGTCATGCTCCATTCACATGGGCGGGCAAACGCATGCATTTATTTCTGTTGGAGTGAAGCTGACAGCCAGGTTAGAATAGAGAATCTGCTTGGGGGGTGCGTGTGCGTGCGTGTGTGTGTGTGTGTGTGTGTGTGTGTGTGTGTAGTTTAAAAAAAAAAATACCCGGGGCACCTGGGTGGCTCGGTTGGTTAAATGACTGCCTTCGGCTCAGGTCATGATCCTGGAGTCCCGGGATCGAGTCCCCCATTGGGCTCCCTGCTCAGCAGGGAGTCTGCTTCTCCCTCTGACCCTCTTCCCTCTCATGCTCTCTCTCTATCTCATTCTCTCTCTCAAATAAATAAGTAAATAAATAAATAAATAAATAAATAAATAAAAATACCCGGAGCAATCCAGCCATTCAAAAACCTCTACCCTGTTTGTTGGGATGATGAACCATCTGGAGAGAAGGCCAAGGCAATGTCCGAGTGACCTCAGAGAGGGGGAGGATGGAGCCCAACAGAGCAAGAAAATGGGGCTGGAGCTCTCGGCGGGGTGGGGGGTGCTTGGGACTGGGTGGCAGGCTGGCAGGGTGATCTGGAGTCTGCTGTTCCGCCTCTCTGGGCCTCAGTTTCCCTGATGCGTAAAACAAGAGATTATTTCATCTCTAAGATTCCTTCCTTCCAGGTTCTAAAATTATAAACAAATCAAAGAATGAAGAGAAAGGAGGCAAGAGTGGAGGGGAGGCAGGAGGGAGAGTATCTTGCTGCACTTGGGACTTCAATCGGTGGGAACCAAGTGCGGAAAGCACAGTCCTCCCTGACGGTGCCAACCCCAGGTGGATGAGGTGGCAGAGTCTGCTAAATGCCCTTACCTCCACGGTCTTGCGCAAGCGTCCTGTAGTCGCAGGAGGTGAGTGTTGCCATTCCATTCTGCGGCTGTGGGGCCCAAGCGTCGGAGGAGTGGTAAGACATGCCCAAAGCCACGAGGATCCAAGTCTCCTGCCAGAACACGTTTCAGTTCTCTGCTCTGAATCGCACATCCTCCCCCTGCTCCAGATGCCTGAGTCCTGAGTTCTCAACACAGAGGAAGAGGGACCTGCGGCTGGTCACACCTCTGTGCCTCCACGCCCAATGCTGAGGGCGAGAGTGTGTGCGGTGGGGATTGAAGACCCGGCATCTCCCCCGCCGGGGGGACCAAAGGGGAAAGCAGCCTCATCCCATGGGGTCACCCACTGGGCTTCGTACCTGCTGGGACTTGGCTGGAGAAAGCTGCTGGGGGCAGTGAGCTTCTCACTCTCCCCCCTAGGTCCTGACAGCACCCCCACCACCCTGGGAAACAGGGTTTCAGCACAGACACCTGGGCTGCCCACATCCCTCTGGCTGTGGGAGCCGGGGCCTCGAGAGAGGGACCCGTACCTGCCTAGAGAAGGGGGACCCTGGGCCACAGGCTGGGGAGGAACGGGAGGCATGCAACACTGCAGGCTCAACTTTGATGTTTGTCTCTTGCCGACCTCCCCACGATGACCCACTTCAGCCTGATCCCATCATCCCAAACTCCGCGTTCCACCCGGCAGGTGCTCAGTGGCGTCTGAAGCAGCTCCGCCGGGCAGCGAAGTTCACCCTGGCCGCCTTAGGAGCGCAAAACCAATTTCGAAAGAGAACAAACACATCATTGACAATTGCTTCCGACCTCCCCATGCAACAGGAGGCAGAAAGGGCAGGAGCGGTGGGTCCTGCTCACTGCAGCCCCCCAACTCCGAGAGGGCCACAGAGGGGAGACTTGCCCTGGCTCTCCTGCTCCAACCCCAGGCATTTTCCATCCATCTCTGCATTTCTAAGTGCCAGACATCTCTTCCTGGGGGGTACCTTCAGCACCTTCAAATGCAACTTGTCCCCAAAATGAGTTTATCTCCTCTGCACCCAACTCACTTCTCCCCCTGTGTGCTCAATCTCCAAGATTGGAACAACTCCCCCAGTCACCGAAGCATGGGACCTCAGTGTCACCCGGTCACACTCAGACAGAATTTACCTAAGAAAACAGCAAGGGGCATTTTCTATGGGAGGCCCAGAAAACATGGGAGGGATGTGCAAGGCTGGGTCATGTCAGACCAGACATCCATCGGATGTGGTTATGAGCACACAGGACATGTTTGATGAATGAATGAGCAAATCCAGGAATGAACAAAGGAATGGTGAATGGATGAAGTCCCACCTGAAGGAATACCTTCGTAAGCAAATGAATGGATGAGCCAATCACAGAATGAATAAACACAGAGATAAAAAAAAGGGATGGAATGTATGAGCAGCTAAATGCACAAATGAATCACTGAGGACACAACATATGAATGAAGTGCAAGCAAATGGAAGAAGAAACGAGTGAACAATATTGGAAGGAAGGACTAAGTTCACACAGAATGAGTGTGAGAAACCATTGGTAAATGGATCGTAAGCCTGGTTGAGCAGGGGAATGAATGAGTGAACGAGGGAATGAAAGGATGGACATAAAAGCAGAAGGACCAACCGCGAATGAGGCACTGAACAGGTGCAGGAGCGGCCGAGCGCTGAGGGCCACCCAACCAGCTCCCAGGGGACGGCAGGCTGTGAGGCGAGACGCCGCCACACGCCATGGAAATCCATCTGGACCCCCTGGAGCCGAGGTCTTGGCAAATTGGTCACACTCCTCCCTGGAAAGGTGTTTGAAAGGGCTTCTGTTTGGATTAGATAAGAGTATTATTACACAGTCCGGACTGCAGGTGGCGGCTCCACAGGATTAACTCTGGGTCCCGTGGAAAGAGCTAAACAGAATCGACTATATTGTTTTCCCAACTTGGTTGCAGATAATTACCCATTATGTAGCAAACCCCCAGCATGATTTTAATAATCACTATTAAAATAACTGCTTCCACCGTCTCCTTACAAATCAGCCTCCGGCAGGTGTATTACTGTCAACATGGGGAAGTTTGCAGAGTGGCCCGGGAGTGAGGAAAGGGGCTGACGTGGTCGCCAGGATGGTCCGGTGAGACCACGAGGAGGCCATGTGGCCCAGGGAGGAGGTTTGGGAGCTCAGAGCCTGGCTCCTATGTCCCATCCACTGCCATGTGACACTAAACAAGTCAGTCATCGGGGCTCAGTCCCCTGTCCTATAAAGTCAGGTGGATGCCCCGATTCCCAACTTCCCTGGGGAATGGGGGAACCAGGGGCTTGTTCTAGCAAAGTTCCTCACTGTACCTGGCCCCCAAATGCAGGGTCCATCCTTGTCACAGGAAGGGGGGCTCCTCCTGACCCATGTTTCTCCTCCACCAGACCGAGGCTGGGACCCATCTGTCCTCAGTGGGTGCTCAGCACCCAGCGCGGGGCCTGCACAGAGCAGGTGTTCAGCAAACGCTGGTGGGAGGACCTGCTGGATCCCACTGTGTTGTGCGGGCTTTAGAAGTGGCCTTGAGTCCCTTTCAGGACAATGAGTTTTGATAAGCAGATGGTTATCTGGGGTCCTCATGGAGCCTGTCACCATCACCCATCTCTGACACTCATCCAGTGTGACTTATTCCCTTTCCTCCACTGCCGTCTGCCTGTCTGGGCCCCTCTGCCACCTCCCATGTGCCCCCTCCAACATCCGGGGCCTGAGAAGGAGGGACCCCGAGGGATAAGTGTGAGGGACATGAGCACCAGGCCTCTGACCAGGGGCCCAGGGGCTCTGCTCTGAGGAAGCGCACACAGGGAGCATCGCGTCTCCTGTCTCCACTGCCCTGACCTGCCAGTGACGGAGGTCAGCTTGTGGGTCTGGGACCTGCCAAGTCCCCACAGGAACCTGGCGGAGCTGGACAGCTGGCCCCTGACTGCACACGGGTTGCACCCCTGCTGTCCCCCGTGCGCACTGAGTACTGGGTCTGCACCTGGGAGTCTGGAATGTCTGCCTCCTTCCAGAAGACTGCTTTCCTAAATAGCCCAGCTCACTCCGACTGCCTTCTCTGTCTCTGAGACTGAGCATCCTGCCTCAATAGGCCCGCACCTGCAGGCTTAGTGAGCCTTTTCTCTGGGTTGGACCCCACCTGACTGCCTCATTTCTCTGGCCTGTGCCCACTTCTTCCATTCCAGGTGCGTCAGCCTCCTCCAATCCCACCTGATGGAATTGGCCTTGAGGAGGGCAGGGGAGGAGGCTGGAGAAGGCCAGTCTAGAGAAGACTCGGAACATTTTTATGGGGCTACTCAGTGATTCTGATGGTTACCAGCTAAGCCTGGTCTGGCATGGGCAGCTTTGTATACATCTATTGATTAATTCGATAAACACTGGTTAAGAGTCCTTTATGTGCCAGGCCCCAGGCTGGGTTCTGATGTGAATGCTCCCATCCCCCTCACTAATACAGAAAAGACCGTGTGACTGAGTCCTCACATTCACCCTTGATCTGTCAGCGAGTATGTGTTCAGTGCCTACTCTGTGCACCCCAACAGCCTGCTGTCCCCCCACGTGCAGGCACCCTGATGGGGTGAACATGTGGTGCTCTAGGACACTGACGTCGAGTTCAGAAGCACAGAGGGAACAAGAGCTCAGTCGTGGAGGATGAGGATGGGCGTTTACCTGGCAGACAGGTGGGGAGGGGGCATTCTGGGAAAAGGGAGTGTTTGTGAGAAAGTGGGGAGCTGAGTGAGAGATTGGGGTGTTTAGAGAACTATAAGTAGTAAATGGATGTAGCTGGTGTGTGGGTATGTGCACACGTGTGTGTGTGTGCATACATGTGTGTGAGAACGTGTGTCTGCACATGTGTGAGAGTGTGTGAGTGTATGGAAGAGGGTGTGTTGTGTGAGAGTGTGTGCATGTGTATGCATGAGTGTGTGTGGGTGGGTGAGAGAGTGGGTGAGTGTGTGGAAGAGTGTTGTGTGTGTGAGCGAGTGTGTGCATGTGTATGTATGAGTGTGTGCATGTGTATGCATGAGTGTGTGTGTGGGTGGGTGAGAGAGTGGGTGCGTGTGTGGAAGAGTGTTGTGTGTGTGAGCGTGTGTGTGCATGTGTACATATGCGTGTGTGCATGTGGGTGGGTGAGCGTGTGTGAGAGTGTCCATGAGTGTGTATGAGTGTGTGCATGTGGGTGAGAGAGTGGGGGAGTGTGTGGAAGAGCGTGTGTGTGTGCATGTATATGTATGAGTGTATGTGTGTGGGTGGGTGAGTGTGTGAGTGTGTGGAAGAGTGTGAGAGTGTGCATGTGTATGTATGAGTGTGTGGGGGGTGAGTGTGTGAGAGAGTGGGTGAAAAAATGTGCACGTGTATGAGGGAGAGTGTGCATGTGTGTGAAAATGTGCACGAAAGAGAGTGTGCATGTGTGAGAGAGTATGTGCATGTGTGTGAGAGTGCATGTGTCTGTGTCAAAGAGTGTGAGTGTGTGAGTGTGCATGTGTATATGTGTGAGAATGTGTGTGTATGTGAAAGAGAGTATGTGTGTGTGAGAGTGTGAGTGTGTGGGAGTGTGTGTGTGTGTGTGTGTGTGTGTGTGTGTGTTGGGGGGAAAGGAAGACAAAGCAGAGGAGAGAGTCCCAGTCAGTCACAGAGGGCCCTGGTGCCCACACCGAGGAGTGGGGACTCTCTTCAGCACGACGAGCAGATGGCTTCCCGAGGCAGAGGGTCCATGGTAGGTTCTGCACAGCCAGGCAGGTGCTCTACTGAGCAGGACCTTTGCTCTGTGCTCAAGGAGGTCAGACCTGGAGGCAGCCCCTCCGTAGCCCCAGGGAGTGTGGTCACAGATCGCCTTGGGACATCTTGCCTTTAGGACCCTCCACCAATTCTGGGACCTTCCTGTCTCCCGTCACAGCCGATGGTGTTGGGCACAGAGACCCAGTAACCATTCCAGCCGGTCACCCACTCAGCTCTACCCAGCAGGACCATCCTGGCTCAGACTCCTCGGCACCCTCTGCTCTCCCGGAGCTAGTCCAGCCTCACGGGGGGCAGCCCTAGCAGGTTCGCAGGGAACGGGGTCAAGGGATCCCTACTCACCTTTCCAAGGCAGCCAAGGACACCCCCAAGGACACCAGCAACCAGACACGTGCCCAGAAGTGCTCTTCTGGTTTGCCACATCCTTTAAATGGTCCCTAATCATTACAGATTACTCTTAGAGAGAAAGGAAGAAGTTATAAAAAGGGAAAAAAAAATAGAGGTAGCTCCTGTGAAAAAGATCAATAATTAAACATGGAAATTTTTAAATATCTTTTCCATATGATGCACTAATCCCTGGTTAGGGCGGCCAATGCTTCAATAATTGAGTAGGGGTTCTGTATTTTTAAGGAGCTAAGAACCAGAAGCTTCAGCGTCAGACAGACCTGGGTTTGAGTCTGAGCTCAGCCTCACCCATGGGCAGATTGCACTTCACCTCCCAAACCTCCGACTCCCCATTTCCGGATCTGGAGGCAGCGTCTCTCTCACGGGCGTGAGCGGAAGAGCGCGGGTAAAACATGGGGCACTGCGGGCATTCCAAACCGCTTGCTGCTGTGATCGACTAAGTGACGAGCAAAGATAAAGCAGAGGTTGTCTTGGGAGAGACGCCTCTTGCCTCTTTGTCCCTGTGGAAATTTCCTCAGTAGACAGTTTGAGCCAGTTTGATAATCTCGTATCCTTCTGACAAAATAAAGCTCCACTGCAGAAAGCTTTATCACCAAAGAAGAAAAGAAAAAAGAAGATGCTCATCCTGCAATGTTCATATAAAATCCATTTCTTACCCAAGGTCCCTGGTTGCAAAGAGGCGGGGGCAGCCCCCAGCCCCACCATGTGTCACCCTGCAGCAAGGACCAGACGGGCAGTCTCATTGCATCCCTGCGGTGACTGCAAGAAGGTGTCATCTCCCCACTGTGCAGATGGGGAAACTGAGGCTCAGAGAGGTGACATCATTAAATCCTTTGCCCAAAGTCACACATGGATGTGAGTGGCAGGGTCAAGATTCTACCTTCTTCTTTGTAGTATCAATCAAGTTTTTATTCCTCTTTTTTTCCCTCTCTACTGGCTTGGAAATTATACATTCTATTTATCTTCTTTATTGGCTAATCTTTACATTTTAATAAGCGCACTTAATGCAGTCTAAAGTGAGTCAAAATCTCTCCCCTCCCTCCAATCAGATATTAGAATGCATCAGTTCTCATCCCCCCCATCTTAGTGTGATGGCTCCCTCTCTTTTACACTCCCAATTAGTTACATCCCTATCATTGTTGTCACTGCTCTGGTGTTATATGACCAACGCACATTGACCTGTTTCTCTGCTCAGCATTGTATGCGTGATTTACTCCTTCCTCCTCATATCAGGCTCCTCCTGAAATATGTCACTTGCCAGTTCTCTCAGCAAGGTTCTGTGAGTGACGTCCCTCAGACTTCGTCTGAGGATACCTTTCTTTCTCCCTCAAATTTTGTTTTGTATTTCAGATATTTTTTTATTTCTTCAGATTTGTTATTTACCAGGAATGACTGAAATTTAAAAATAATACATAATTGAGTCCCATCATCATCATCAACATGGAAATGGCTTTAAGAGAAAACTGGTCAGATGAGTCTTAGTGCCTCCTGCTTCAACCAGGGTATCCCTCAACATGAAGTGATAGTTTAGCTGACTACAGAATTTGACAGCCCTAGCCCTTGGCACCAAAAGTGTTATTCCATTGTTTCCTGATCTCTGTTGTTGCTGCAGAGAAGTCTGTTGTCAAACTTATCATCTCTCCTTGGTAGATCATCAAGGCTTTCTCTGGTTGCTTCATTTAATGCAAACTTTGTATTGCTGCATAACATACATGCAGAAAAATGTCCAAATCATAAGCATTGAGCTGAATGAATTTTCACAAAGTGAACACAAAACTTACTAACAAACCAAGAAGCCCCTTGTAACTCCTTCACTGCACCCCCACCAGGCACAACCACTGTCCTAACTTCTAACAGCAGAGAATACTCCGGCCTATTTTGAACTTTATGTAACAGAATAATGTACTATGTGCTCTTTTATGTCTGGTTTCTTCTCTCAACATTATATGTGTGATATTCATCCATGTTGCGTGTAGTCTGGGTTCATTCATTCTCATTGTTGTTTAGTATTATACTTTATTTATCCATTCTGCTGTGACGGACATTTAGTTTCCAATTGGAGGCTATTGTGAAGAGGGTCGCTGTGAAGATTCTTGCCTATCTCTACTACTAAACAGACTACATCGGTGAGAGTACAGTCTGTGGCCGGGTCATAGGATAAGTGAAATGTAACTTTAGTAGAGACCACCAAAGTTTCCACCAACATTGTACCAGCTGATTTTCCCACCAGCCATGAATGTGAATCCCAGTGGCTCCATTCTTCACCAAGACTTGATATTCTCATTCCCATTTTAGCCATCCTGGTAAGTGTATCGTGGTATTACATTGTAGTTTTACATTTTCCTGGTGACTAGTAATTGTGAACCTTCTCACGTGTTTATAGGTCATTTGCATAACCTCTTTTTTTAAAAGATTTTATTTATTTATTTGACAGAGAGAGACACAGCAAGAGAGGGAACACAAGCAGGGGGAGTAGGAGAGGGAGAAGCAGGCTTCCCGTCAAGTAGGGAGCCCAATGCAGGGCTTGATACCAGGACTCTGGGATCATGACCTGAGCTGAAGGCAAATGCTTAATGACTGAATCACCCAGGCACCCCTGCATAACCTCTTTTGTAAAATAAGTCATTTTCCAGTTTTCTATGGGTATTCTAACACTTTATTGTTGTTTTATAGGAACTCTTATTTATTCTGCATATGAACCCCTTGTCAAATATCTGCTGTGGTGTGCTGGGAAACCAGCACTCTGGGGGAAGGGGAAGATAGCCTTTTCGCATTTGTCAATTTCCATGGTGTTAAAACCCCTACCATGGCCAATTTCAAGCTACTGACAGTTTCACAACTAATAGTTCCTAAAATTTTTTAATATTTAACAATGAGTTCTTACAAGATGGAATGAGCCAATGTCATCATATCACCGGATATAGGTACTGCAAATATGTTTCTCCACTCTGTGGCTGCCCTTATACTTAACTTTTAATGATTTTCCCTTTATAGTTAGTACTTAATCATTTTTCCCATTTATAGTTAGTACTTTTTGTCACCTGTTTAACACATCTTTGCCTGCCCCAAGTTCCTGGAGATACTCCTCTAAATTGAGTCGTCTAGAATACTTATTGTTTTACCTTTCATATTTAAATCTATGAGTCATCTCAGTTGACTGTATGTGGTTCGAGGTAGAGGTCAAGTCCCTTTTCTATTTAGTATATGGATATTCTATTTATCTGGTTCCATTTATTTAAAAGACTATCTTTCCACAATACTTCAGCATTACCTTAGTCATAAATTAGAGTATCCTAATTGGATTTTTGGACTTTCTCCTGTTCTTTGATTTATTGCATTTTCACTATGAGGTGTCTAGATGTGCATTTATTTTTTAATAGGATTTTCATTTCAGAACAGTTTTAGATTTACAGAATTATTGCAAAGACAGTAGATTTGTAGGTATTGCAAGATGATCCCCATGATAAAAGTTAACATCCATCACCATATAGAGTTACAGAATTTTCTTTCCTT
The DNA here is from genome assembly GCF_003265705.2 of Callorhinus ursinus. Classification (NCBI taxonomy): domain Eukaryota; kingdom Metazoa; phylum Chordata; class Mammalia; order Carnivora; family Otariidae; genus Callorhinus; species Callorhinus ursinus. The sequence goes on along the minus strand of NW_027397080.1, from coordinate 13,880,796 downwards.
GTGACAAGAATTTCTAAGATCTACCTGCCTTCTCTAGTTTTAAGAGAGCATTTTGTGTGATTCTATTAGATCTTGTCTCTGAATGTATCAATTATACTTCTTTTTAGAAGAAATTTTAGTGACTTTCCTCGAGTTGATTATATATACATTCAGCTCACCCAGGTCTACCTGCAAATAACACTATTTCACTTCCATTTAGTGCAGATACCTTAGGGCAATTCCCAGTTCCAGACCCTACTTCTATCACTTGTAACAATGTGGTCCTTCATTTCACTTATTCTTATGCTGTGGTCACCCAATACAAAGTTACTATTATTACTTTAAACGGTTTCAACAGTTTTAGATTAAGAAGAAGAAAAAGAGGGCAGTCTCTCCTCCTGCCTGGAGCTCCTTTGCTGTGTATTCAATAAACTTCTATCTATCTCCTTTAAAAAAAAATAGAATAAGAAAAATATGTAGGCTTACCTTCATTTATTTCTTCTCCAGTGTTCTTCCTTTCTTTATGTATCTGCAAGTCTTGGACCATATCATCTTCCTTCCGCCTCAGGAAAATATCTCAACATTTCTTGCAGGGCAGGTCCAGAAGTGACAAATTCCTTCAGTTGTTTTTTGTTTTTGTTTTTGTTTTTTTGTCCAATAAAGGACTTCTTTCTCTTTCACTTCTGACAGAAGACCGTGGCACCCAAGGAGTTTCTCACCTCTACAACCAGCCTCTAGCAATTTGTCAGAATTATCATGTAAGTGTTCCTATCTTTCATGGTTCTAGCAGCTTCTGCTCCAAGCAGGCAGATCTCAGTGGTAACTCTCTGGTGTCATCTGTCTCTCTAAACTTTGGGGTGGCAGTTTGCTTTGCACCCGGAGTTCTCTGTGGGAGCCAAGAACAGTTTTTGATTTTCTGTATGTCCAACTTCTCTTGTTGTAAGAACGGAAGTGACAATTTCCAAGCTCTTAACATGCCGGAGCTGAAACAGGGAGTCCTGTGGATGTCTTTGTATTGTATCTGTTCAATCTCTTGAAACTATAAATTTGAGTCTTTTGTGTGTTCTGTACAAGTCACAGCCCTTGTAGATTTGAGTATTGCTTTTTCTAGTTCTTCTTGTGTTCTGGAACTCCTACTAAAGGTCTGATGGAACTTCTCATTCTCTCCTGCGTGTCTCTGAATCTCTCCTCCATATTTTTCTTCTCCATTCCTTTCAGTGCTGCATTCAGGGTAATTTCCTCTTGTCCACATTCCAGGTAACTGATTCTTTCCCCAGTTCTACCTAATCCACCAACCAATCCACCCTTGAGGATTTTTTAAATTGCAATGATTATCAATTTCATTTTTAGATTTTCTATTTTTTCTAGTCAGTTGTTCTTTTTAACAGTGTCTTTTTTTCAATATTTTATTTATTTATTTGAGAGAGAGAGCACACACAAACAGTGGAGAGGAGCAGAGAGAAGCAGGCTCCCCACTGAGCAGGGAGCCCAACACAGGGCTCCATCCCAGGACCCTGGGATCATGACCTGAGCCAAAGGCAGATGCCTAACGACTGAGCCACCCAGGCGCTCCCTTTTGAATAGTGTCTTATTCTTGTGCTTTTGTATTTTTTTGTATTTTTAATCACTTTAAATACATTTATATTATAGTTCCTATCAGAATTGCTCTATTATTTGAAGTTCTTTGGGTTTTTATTGTCCTGGCCTACATGGTTACTAACTCTCAAGGATGGTAAATTGTTTTCTTATTTGTTTATAACTTGAGTTTTTAGCTCATCTTTGGTGAGGTTTTATCCATGGGAATTCTGAGCAGCCGGAGGGAAAGGTGTGCCCCTCCTGAACTACTCTGCATGGGCTTCTGCCAGGTGCCCCAGAAGTATCACCAGCCTGGGACCGACTGTATGTTAATTGCTCCATGTGGGGGTTTATGAACAGTGCCTACAGTATAAATTAAAGCCCCAAACCCAAGCACAGCACAGGCTTGTAGCCACTATCACCCAAAGAGGTTGTCAATTCTCTCAGAGTCCAAGTGGAAACGGACATAGTTCCCTTCTGTATCTTATCTCTTAGAAATGAATTTTTTTCTTGTATACTCTATTTTTTTAAAGATTTTATTTATTTATTTGAGAGAGAGAGAGAGAGAAAGCACAAGAGGGGGGAGGGTCAGAGGGAGAAGCAGACTCCCCGCCGAGCAGGGAGCCTGACTCGGGACTCGATCCCAGGACTCCAGGACCACGACCCGAGCCAAAGGCAGCCGCCCAACCAACTGAGTCACCCAGGCACCCTTGTATACTCTATCTTTAAGGTTCAGCCCTTTGAAGGTCTCAGCTATATGTAGCTTCCTGCATTGCACCCCAAACATCATTTTCTGTCGCTGGAGGGCATAAAGCCTAATCCTTCAGCCAGTGACTGTCTACCACCACCACCCTGCAATATGGTAGCTGCCACACCCGTTTACACACTTGCCACCTGGCCGCCAGTCCCTCTCCACCTCCAGGGGATGGCCCTTCCCCTTTTGCTATGTTTGATCAAATGTTTCTCGAGTTCATAGAGGGAAGGTTTTCCAGAGCAGAAGTCAGAGCCCAATCCCCATGTTGGGTCTGTCCTCTGCCCTACCCACCCTGTGCCTGAGGATCCCATGGGTTATCCGGGGCCAGGTGTTCAGGAGGGAGTTGGATGGATGGGTCAGGGCACAGCACACGGGACTGGGAGCACGGACAGATTTGGAGTACAGTGGATGTGCTCACTAACATCCTTGGGAAAGTGCAAACGCCCATGTGGATGCGTTTGAGGTTTTGTTCCTTTGCCAGCACGTGCCTGGGCTCGTGTGGGTGGAAGTGGGTACTTCTGTTTCTGAAGTCTAGATCAGGGACAAGTATGAGTGTAAATTTAGGGGGCACGACATCTTGCTGCCCTTATGGGAGAAACTGAATGGATTCATATAAGCTAAAGACAAGAAAGATAGAGCTGTGTCAATAGCCCAGGCTCTGGCAGTTACTGGATACGTAACTTTGAGCAAGTCATTTCTCCTCTCTGAGCCTAGGTTTCTTCATCCGTAAAAAGGGGGATATTATAGATCACCTTCCAGGGTTAGGATTAACTGGCATGACACATATCTAGATGTGCTAAGTCAAGCACATAGTAGGGGCCTAATACTATATAAACAGCCCCTGCTCCGTGTTCAGAGTCAGGTCAGATAGACCCAGGCTTACAGTGTGATCAAGAAGATGATGTTTGAGTCATCAGGTCTCCAAAGATCAGATTTCACTAATTGGGAAGTGAGTGGAGGTAAAGTCTTTTCAGGCAGAGAATACAGCACGTGCAAACGCTAGGGATAGCAAAGGTTAGAGAATATTCCAGGGGCAGCAAGTGGTTCTGTGTTGCTCTTGCTCTTAGGAACAAGGGGGTGTGGATTGTGAATTCCATGGACGTCTGGGAAGACTTGGGGGATAAAAATGCAGACGACAACAACCCCACAGCTCAAACTGAACTGGGGGAGGCAAGTGGAGCCTCTGTGACAACTGTCCCGGGGAGCTGAGATGTCGGTGCTCAGAGGAGTCAGGCAGCAAACCCTCGTTCTGCACCTGCTGCTAATGAGGCTCCTGTCAAATGGATGTGGGAGGTCTGGACAGAGCCCGGACAGGACTCAGATGATTGCAGGGGTAGGTCTCACGGGAAGGAGGCATGAGGGTGAAGGTGGCACGATGACATCACTGATTAGTCAATTAGTGAATGCGTCTCATAGCTAATACCTACTAAAGGATTTCTATGTACCAAACACTGTTCTGTGTATGAACTTAGTTAAGGCTCACAATAAGCTCACAAGGTGGGTACCATTATTATCCCCTTTTACAGATGAGAAACAGGCGCGGAATTGAGTTGATTTGAGGAAAGGGAGGAAGGTGGGGTGAGTGGCACAGATTTAGAAGTCAGACCAGCCAGAGTTCAGATCTCCAGCTGGCTCCTCACCAGCTGTGACCCGAAACAGGTGATGCCCACATGTCTCTGCCTGTTTCCCCTTTTGTACAACAGGGGATGGGCTATGACCCCTGCAGGACCTGGATAGGAGAGGCTGGAGGGAAGAGAGCACCCCCTCCATCCCCGAAGCTGGGGTCGGCACCTCCCCCCTGCCGGCCAGCTCCAGGCATATTTGGGGACCATGCCCACTTGGCCAAGGACAGTGGGCACTCAGTGCCAGGCCTGAAAGCCAGCAGAGGAGCCGAGCTCCTGCCGCTGGAGGCTGGACTCCCAGATGCAAGTACCTCTTTGATTACTTTTTAATGAAAAACACGTCTGCATCCAAACTGAAATTATATTGTCAGCAGTTAATTATCACTTGTCAAACAAGTGTGTGTTCAGATTGTGGGTTTAATTTCCATATAGGTTTGCAAAAACCTCATTCCTCTTATTTGATGAGGCTCTCTAAGCAAGAGACACTCATTGTTGGAATTGTTCCCCTTTTTTAAGCCCTTTTTTTTTAATAAGCAGGTTTCCTTGCCATCTGAGTCGGGGTTCTTTGCAAATAACAGAAAAGCACTCAGAGTCATTTAGGCAAAGAAAAATGGGGAGGGGAGAGTGCCAGCCTCCAAGGGTATCTCTGGGAACTTGGGGAGCACCTGGGCCTGACGCAGGCCTGGCACCAGGAGCTGGAGTCCCCATGGGACCCCGCGCATCTGCCCTGATCCTCTCTGGGGCTCTTGGTCTCTCATGGCGATTTCTCTTGATACATCTGTTTCATTCTTCCCGCTGCTCCTTGCCTTCTCTTCTCTTGGGTCGGGAATAGACTTCCCTCCTCTTTTTGAACGGATGACACATCCTTTTGGTCAAGGACCCAGCAGCTCTGGGTTCAAGTTCTGCCCCTGACTCCCCAGTGCCCTGGGGCTCGTCCCTCATTCCCACCAGGCCGCTACCGTGTGTGTGAATGGGGCCGGTACCTGCCTTGCCCACTCGTCGTGTGGATGAGATGACATCATATAAGCAAAGTGCTTTGCACATCGACAGTCGCATGGTGGGCTCTGCAAGGAAGGGTGACCGTGACTGTTTCTGCTGCTGGCGGGGCTATTACGGTCGTCATAATGATAATAGGACAGGCTCCTGCACAGAATGGGAGCCCCTTCCTGGGGAGACAGAGATGGGGAAAAGATGCTGTGGACTGTCTGACCCTCACTGGATGGTCTAGAGACCCAGAGCAGGTGCTGTGTGACCTCAGCCCTGAGTCACGAGCCCCAGCTTCCTCGCCTACAAAGTAGGGAAAGTAATGTCTACACTGCGGCATCGTTGTGGGGACAAAATGAGACAACAGTGTTTGGCAGGCGACAGGTGCTCAATACCCCCTCCTTTGCTTTCTGGCTCCAGCCCTTGGCCATGGGAGGGAACAGTGAGTGCCCAACGAATGAAGGAAGAATAAATTAATGATATTTTTAATGGGATTATAGACCACATTACAGCTCAGTTTAGAATCTTCTCCAAAGGCCTGGAACCGGGAGCTGGAATCTTTTGTAATTTTATTTCTTTGTTCTTTGGCTGATGTCTGTTTTCTCTGATGAAACCGGAATTTCCAGGAGGCCAAGAAGTGAGTTTCTGTTCATGATCATCTCCTAAGCATCTGGCACAGCATGTGGCACATAGAAAACATCACGAATACGTTGCAGAGATAAAAGAGACAATGCGTGTAAACTCTTCACCTCAGCACCTGGAACATTCTACATTCTCAATAAACGCCATGTATTATGACGATTAACTTTCCAGAGCTCAGTGTGACTGAGGGCTGAGGGGCGGAAAGAGAGGAGGTGAGGCTGGGGGGACGAGGCTGGAGAGTCTGGCTGGCCTCCGCGTCCGAGGGTGAGGGAAGCCAGAAGGAGGCCTGGGGAGTCAAGGGGTGGGGGGGGCCGGGGGGGAGACAAGGGGTGGGGGGGGTGGGCCTCCAGCTTTAACTCGAGGAGTTCACGGGAGGGAGACTCTGTGTGATGCCGCAGAAAAACCAGGTCTGAGAACAAGGATCTGGAGCCCAGCTCTAGGGAGAGAAAGCAGGCCTCAGTTTCCCCATCCGCCCAGCTCTGACGGCCTCTGAGTCTCCAGCAAGTGCAGTTGCCCAGAGCACGGAGCTGCGGGGACCTGGGAGACATGTCTTGTCCTGTCTGATGAGGAGCCGTGAGGCAGTGTCTGTGCCTGTCACAGTGGCTGTTAGTGGTGGTGAGGGGAGAGGGGGAGAGGGGGCTCTGGGTGAGGATCTCGTCTACACTGGGAACAGAATCCATTGTCAGCTCCAGAGAGGGTGAGGACAGTAGCTCCAGCCTGGATTTGCGTGTCACAGTCTAAATACTCCAAAGAAGGAGTATTAGTTGAGGCAGAGGCATGGGGGGGTAGGGCAGGAGGAAATCACACACACACACACACACACACACACACACACCCTCCCTTCTCCCTCAAACAGCCTCACAGCTTGCCCTCCTCCTCAGACCTGGGTTCTAGACCGACCTCTGCTTCTCATCTGGGCCAGATAGTTTTTGTACCCTGGGAAGAGGGGACACCATGTGTGTCCCTCTACCATCCACTCCAGGCCTCCCCTTTTGGGTGGCAGGCTGGACCCCACCTCTACCTCCAGGACTGGGAGAGCCAATGTCTTCCAGTAAATGGAAAAGAAGAAGCACTTGGCCCACATTGATGCTGCAACCACATGAGAAGCCAAACTAAAGGCAAAGTTGGTAACTCTGGGAGGCACAGCCAAGGGATGGAAAAGCATGGGTCCTTGGTCTTAACAGCTGAGATGCTGGATCAAGCCTTGCCTGAGACCCAGTCCACCTCCAGCTTGATAGTTTAAGCCACTGGGCTTTCTGCTGCCTGCACCGGGCCTCAGCTTCTCCCTCCGTAGCAGGAAGCAGTTATTCCCTGGTGGCTCAAGTACTCGCTGGCTCCACTGGGATGCAAGTTAGTAGGAGTTAGCAAGTGCTCCAAGCCCCCGAACAGGACCCCTTCAACAATGAAGCTCAGAGACTATTTCTGGTATCAGTGCAGAACCCATTCCTTCCTTCCTTCCTCCAGAATAAGTTAAACATCTACTCCGTTCCAGGCCCTCCTGGTACAGAGTTAACCTCCAAGGGAAACAAGGATGGGAGAAGAGCAGGCTGTGGCGGACCGTGGGCTCCATCAGGCACTGCCGCCTCGCATGTGCCCGGACAGCACCTGCCACATCGAAGGGGTTCAACAGACCCGAATCAGTGACTGAGGAAGGGTAATGGTGCAGACGAGGGAGCGCCGCAGGGATCCGGGGGGTGGAGCTGACGGAGGTCACACAGAGTCATGGCGGGGGGGCACAGACAAAACAGGTGACTTGAGAGGAATCCAAGAAGGGGGATGGGCTAGACTGAGTGGCGTGTGTGCCTGCGGGATGAGTGTGTGTCTGTGGGCCTGTGTGTGCATGGGGGGATGTTTGTGTGTGAGTCACAGGTGCTCATGACGGGTGTTGTGTGCGTCTGTCCGTGTGTGTGCTGTGCGTGTCTGCATCCCTGTCTGCACGCGCAGAGGTTCTGGGTGGAGCCTGCAGGGGCTCAGTAAGGCCCTGGGGTGGGCGGCACTACCTCCCCTGCCCACCTGCCCCCGTCACTGCCCCGCCCCGTCCCCCCCGAGACCACCCCTCTCTCCCCCTTCTGCTGTAATTGATGGAACTGCCGTTCTCATTTCTCATCAGTCCCTGCAATTTGCAAAACAGTTTCTTCGGATCCTGCAAAAGGGGCTCCCCAGTCAGCTCTGGCTCCCTCCTGTCTTAGAGTTAAACCAAGAGAAGAATAAGAAAAGCAATAAACCATCGTGAAGGGAAGGAAAGACAGAGAAGAAAGGCAGTTGCAGAGTCCAAGGGTGATTACAGGGAAATGATGTGAGCGAGTCATTTCACCAAATTCTATTTTAACTAAGGATGAGTTCTGTTGGCTTCCTCATGCACCAGCCCCACTGGCTCCCGTGGCATGTGGCCCACAAGGAGGGCTCATGACCTGAATACTCACCACCTCCCACTACCCAGGCTCGCCAGGCCTCGTCCGCGGAGGGCTGGGCCTTCTGGCTCCATCCTGATGGTCCAGGCAACTGTGAGCAGAGCAGGGAGCCCTGTTCGCATCCCTCAGCACACGCGGTCCCATGTCCCCGGTCTTCGTCCTTCCTGTCCTTGGCCCACGGGCTCCTCCTCCCTCCCAGGGCCCTGGACAGGCTGGGTCCCCAGGAAGGTGAAGCACCCGCCGTGTACCAAGCCCAGAGCTAGATCCCGGAGTGTGCCGTGACTAAGGCAGATGCAGTCTGTACCCTGCGGGGTTTCCAGTCATAAGACAGGCTGACGTGAACACAATAACTGTCAGCTGCAAGGTGATGAGGGCCACGGGGCCCCACCTTGTGGAGGCAGCTTCCCAGAGGAAGTGACACTTCTTGCAGAGTCAGCCGGGTCAGCTGGCCTGGAGGATGCTCCAGGCAGAGGGAACAACATGTGCAAAGGTTCAGAGGTCCAGGTGGCAGAAGAAAGGCCTGTGTGACTGGACCACCTTAAATGGGGGGAAGGTGGCAGGTGCTGAGGTCAGGCTGAGGTGGGTGGAGCCAGTCTGTCCTTGGCCCTAAGGCCAGTCAGAGCAGATGACACTGGGGCAAAGACCTTTAGGTCCCTGCAGGGAGCGGGGCAGATGTGAGATGGAGGCTGCCGCTGGAGGGAAGGCGAGCCTCGAAGCTGACCATGCACAGGGCTCCAGGCCTAGGAAGGAGCCCGAGGGGCTCCGGAGGAGTGCAGCTTGGGACGGGCGGGGAGTAGACAGGGGGGTGGGAGCAGGAGACCTCAGGGTCCCTGGGGGGACTGTGCCAAGTGAGGTAGGAGCCCGGGTCACTGTCACGGCAGGATGACCCTGCCCTGAGTCTCACAGGGTCACCTGGCTGCTGGGGAGAGAGTGACAGGAGCAGGGCCAGAGCAGAGGCAGGGAGCAAGCATGATGGTGGTGGGGCCAGGGTGGGGGCCTGCAGAGCTGGAGAAGCTTCCAGATCTGGGGTCACATGAAGGCCAAGCAAACAGAACTTGAGGATTACTCACTCCCTAAACATTAGCCATTTTCAATTCTTAAAACTTCATGCTATTTCACCCAACATCTTACAGGAATCTCTTTTAACAACATAGACATTTAGAGGAAGATTGAAGAATGAAGAAATCCACGGCAGTGTTATTTACGAGATTAAGAAAGAATGGAACCATTCAAACCTCAAAAGTGGGAGGATAGGAGGAACATCAGTCAAATGACAATTTCCAGGAATATAAAAGAGACAGAAAACTGGTCGGAGCAGGGTGTCAGGTGAGAAGCATCCAAATCTCTGGGTGCAGTGTGTGGAGGACAAGGCAGGGGTTCGCTGAGACCCAGTTGTCTTTGGGGCCCCCCACAGGAGAACCGCACATCCCCATCGCCCACATGTCGGGGTGCCCGTGAGATCTGCCTTGGCCGAGAAGCATGAATGGAGGTGGGGAGTGAACCTTCCAGGAGGGAGCATCTAAGGGTCAGAGCTCGGTTCTCCCCGTCCGTTCTTCCCTGTCCCCGTGACTGAGAAGCAGGAGGACCTGCTGACCCCCTAGGACATGGCGCCCCATCAGCCCGGTCCCCGGGAGTCTGCGGTGAGCAGAGCCCTCCCCGCTGACCCCAGCAGACCTGTAACAGGAGTTAGAAGAGAGCTTCCCTGTTCTGGAGGGTTCTCTGCTCTTGCCTGCGACGTGAAAACAGCGTACGGGGAAAAACAAAGAATAAAGAAAGACATCAATAATTTCCGGGCCACTGTCCCTGGGAGGCGGGGCATCTGGTGACTTCGGTGCTCTCATATTTACCATTTGGCACTTAGCAAAAGCCTCCCGCCTCCCAGTGAGCGTGCAGGACTGTATTAAGGGGGAAGATGAGCCTCATTGAGGAGAACACCTGCCCCGGGCAGCGGGCGCCTCTCCCTCACCTCTGGCTCCTGCGCACGGAGTCTCTGTCCCGCCCTATGGGCCCCTTATTATAGAGCCTCTCATTCTCTAACTGTCCGCCCTGCATAATTTAGCACGGCCGTAGACGGTCTTGTTCCCAAACGTTTAATCTAATGTCTCCAGGCCTGGGTTTCTCAGCTGTCAGAGCAGCGGTCTCGGGAAGGGAGATCTTCAGGGGCCGCTGAGCGCCCACACTCCTTCGGGGCCTGGAATGCTGAGAGCAGATACTGCTTTACAGAGAGGATGTGGAGCACAGAGAGGTAGAGAAGTTCCCCAGAAGTCATAGCCTCAAATGATCTGAGCTTAGGAAACTGCCTCCCCCTGAGGCAGCCTCAACAAATCCTTACATAACCCTACGTGATCGGTATTACTGTGCCCATTTTACAGAGGGGAAAGCTGAGGAGTCTCCACCCCTTGCGCAAGTCACACATCAAGTGAGCACTGGAGGCTGAATCTGCACCCAGGCCCGTGGGATGGAAGTTCATTCTCTTCCCACTGCTCCAGGCAGGGCCAGCACCCTCCAAATGCAGGAGAAGCTGCTCATCTCCGTACACTTGGCACCAGAGAAATTCCCCAGCCCTGACACAACAATAGCAACAGCAGTAATAATAACAGCCCTCAGCAATGGAGTGTTTCTGGGTGATTGCTGAGCCAACAACTGTATCACTTCCATGTAAGTCGAGCCTCCTCCCCATAAGGCAGATACTTCTATTATCTTCAACTCACATGTGAGGCCACTGAGCTCAGAGAGGTGAAGTAATTTTCCCGAGATCCCACAGCAAGGAAGTGGCAGAGCCCCGACTGGAAAACTGGGTCAGCCAAAGCCTGTCATCTAAGCAGTGCCTGGGCCCGGGACCATTTTATTTTATTATATTTTATTTATTTGAGAGAGAGAGCACGAGTGGGGTGAGGAGCAGAGGGAGAAGCAGACTCCCCGCCAAGCAGGGAGCCCTACAAGTGGTTCAATCCCGGGTTTCCGGGATCAGGACCTGAGCCGAAGGCAGCCGCTTAACCGACTGAGCCATTGGGGTGAGCAGAGCCCTCATGGGCTCGGGACCATTAAGGGGGACTGAGCCTCCGCTGTCAGGGTTGGGATTCTGAGTATAGCAGCACCCTCGGGAGAGGCCCCAGCAGAGATGCTGTCCTGAGAGCAGGGAGGGGAGAGAGCAGGAGGCTCAGTAGGGAAGGGAGGGGGAGCCTGGAACATGAACAGCCAAGGAACCCGGCCCAGGTTGGGGGTGAGGCAGGGCAGCACTGCTCCAGAGGGACAGCGTCACTGGGTGGTACCTGGGTGGCCACCTGGGTTCCAGGGACCTGACTCACTGCGGGTCCTAAATCTGCCGGGACTTTGTCACCCAGTGTAATTGTCCTAATTGTAAAACAGTAAAATCATTCGGTGCTAGAATGGGACATTATCAGATGCTTAGAACATCACAGAATCTTGACACAGCACATCAGCATCTCGGGCTCAGAGCAGCTGGAGTGGTGTGAGGGACAGGGGTGGGGGCACCGAAGGGGCAGAGCTGGATTTAAGTCTTGGCTCTCTGGAGCCACTCACTTGCCTCATCGAAAAAGTAGAGGGATGGAAGGTGTCCCTTGTAGAACAGGTAAGTCCTCAATGACACGTGTAAGAGATGAGTGGTGCTTACCAGCTAAGTACTGTATATGACACAGACCAAGACTGAGAGTGGTGGATAGACAGGTCTATACTATGTGTAATACGGAGTATAGGACCAATGTGTTTGTGTGTGTATCAGGCAGTGATGCAAGGAAACCTCAGAAATTGAGCAAAATCTAGACCAGGGCCCTCACCTCAGGCTGTCAATTAGAACTACCTGGAAGCTTTCAAACAACCTGATGCCTGGATCCCATGAGGGCTGCATAGGGAAATGGCTGTGTCTGGGTGTCCTGGCCACTTTGCACTCTCCACCCAGGCCATGAAGACAAGACAATCAGAGCTGATAGGTCTTGGCTGAATGGCCTGAGGTCCTTTCAGAAAACGGGCACATCTTCCTTAGGGTACAGCTGCAGATGACAAAACGGTATGCATGGGTTTGGCTCCTCATCCCCGGGTGAGCCCGCTGCCCATGTCACATTGTCATCTGGCCCCTTGTGTTTTGGTGTCATCCTATGGGACATGAGACACAGGGAGCTGGCACTTTTCTTGATCTTGCTTTTGCTGTCTGAGTAGTAAATTGTCCGACTCCCCAACCATATCTGACCACCTTCCTCGGCAGGCTGTCTGTTTTGTTGCCCATGATGTCCTGAGCCCCTGGAATAGAGCTGAGTATGTAGCAGGTGCTCAATAAATATTTGTCAAATGGATAAATGAAAGGAGGAATGCCACGAGGCAGAAACAGCAGCAGCCGTGGCTGTGGACAGAGATGAGAATTGAGCTCGTCCGCCTGAGCCCCTTGCACCTCTGTTTTCCCAGCTGTGAGTGGGGGCGCAGGGCCAGCCTCGGGTCCGTGGATGGACCAACAGCAGCTCTGCAGTAAAACTTCTCATTTCATCCAATCATATTGGACCAGACCTCCTCCTGCCAGGAAGTCCTGTGGGGAAGGGGAGGTTGGGGAGTAGGGGGTAGAGTGAGGTGAGCCCGTTTCCAGGGGTCCTGATGCTGGCATGAAGAGTTGGATTTTTCCAGCAGGCAACAGGGAGCAGGTGGGTGTCCCTGAGCAGGTCAGAGCCCACCCAACCCCTGATTGGGGGTCTCAGGGGGTGGAACTGGGGGTTCCATCAGCTTAGAGCCCCCTAGATGGTGCCGATGAAGCCAAATGTCAGGTCAACATCAGGGAGATGCTGCTGTGGAGGATCTCTCAGTTCTTTTTTTTTTTTTTTAAGGTTTTATTTATCTGACAGAGACAGTGAGAGAGGGAACACAAGCAGTGGGAGTGGGAGAGGGAGAAACAGGCTTCCCGCGGAGCAGGGAGCCCGATGCGGGGCTCGATGCGGGGCTTGATCCCAGGACCCCGGGACCACGACCCGAGCCGAAGGCAGACGCTTAACGTCTGAGCCACCCAGGGGGGTATCTCAGTTCTGTGTGGATTCTGTCCTCCAGGAAGGGAAGGGAAAGAAGAGAAGGGCCGGGGTTGGGGGTGGGGTGAGGCATCTTGCCCACTGAGTGGGTTTCTGATGGAGGAAAAGCAACCTGCTCCCTGCTGGTGGCAAAAATACACTTTGGATCAATTGAAATGGCTGTTTTACAAGTCAACATGGTTAACTCGCAGCAATGGCACATGCACTTGGTGGTTCACCAGAGTATGTTCATTGCTGCCGCATCCACTGAGGAAGTCAGGAGGAGGCGGGTCTCAGGGAATGAGTCCTCCTGGGAGAGCCCCCTCACTGATGACAGAAAATCCCCCTAAGGGCCCCGGGCCTGGGCACCCCCACCCCCATCACTGCCTCCCTCCTCCTTGTCCCCAGCACCCAGTTCTCAGCCGCTGCCCAGAGCCTGGGAGTTGGGGTTTCATTCCCTCAACTCCACTGCAGGAGGAGACCGGAGGACAGGGAGAAGCTACTCCCCACCCATCTCCTCACCCTTCCCTAATGCAGCTCACCTTTCTCCATCTAGCTCCTGACTCTATCTGGGAGGCCCTCCCTCCCAACCTCCTCCAGCCTCCTTGCTGAGCGCCCCCACCCCAGCACCCTGGGGAGTGCGGCTCACTCTGCCTGGATGTCCCCCAGAGACTAGGCCATCTCGCTGGGAAGCTGGGAGGACCAGGAAGGCTGGAAGGGCGGCGATGGGTGCAGGCCTGAGTGGGGGCCGGCAGTGGGGACAGCGAGGCCCCCCAGCAGGCCTGGGCTGCACGTTTCGTCCCACACCAGGTGCCCCAGCTTACGCTGCGATGCCGGCCAGGAGCCTTCTGTGCGGTTATTAAATCGTGATGTGCCTGTAGGTGTGTGATTGTCAGAAGGGGTTTTACATATTTTGGTAAATCTATAAATATGGAGTATAATTACCCATCATTAGCATATGCTTATGTTCTGCATAAGTGCATATTGTTCCCCAAGAATGCAAGTTGCCAACTCGCGACCAAGATGTGGTGACACCAGCTTGATGATCATGTGTCCCCATCACCAATGACACAGAACTGTCCGTTCATTACTGTGGGGAGAGGGGCAGTCAGGATGGTGGGCAAATCTCCCCCTGGCAGGTTCTAGGGCCCTGAGCTCCCGAGGGACAGAGATCGGGGTAAGAAGGTGGATCAGGCGCAGCCACCAGCCTGGGACCAGGTGACAGACAGCAGGGCCGGGAGGGGTCACCTGTGCGCCTGCCTGTGCCGGCCCCCACCAGGCCCTGCAGTGGCTCAGAGCACCGTGGCTGGCATCTGTTTGCCCGCACTTGACCTGGGGTCACCGTCCTGTGCCCCAGCTGTAAAATGGGGACGGGGCGGCTCGTCACGGGGTGGCTGGGAGGAGTCAGTGAGCGAGCACAAGTGAGGGGCGCCCAGCACACGGAGGAAGCGCTCACGCGTGTGAACTCCTCTTCTGCTCTGTCACCCCCGGGACGGTCACAGAGGAGGCACCACGGGCCCACTTCTCAGACGGGGCTCGTCGCAGCCACAGCTAATAGCCGTTAACACCCCCTCCCACCAGGTGCCTCCACGCACGACCTTGGCCCCTGCACGACCCCCCTCAGCAGGTGCTGTCATGGTCCCCACTCCTCAGGGGAGGAGGCTGTGCCATGGACCTGATCCCACGGCCCGTGGAGGACTGAGGCTCAGTGCAGGGCTTTCGGCCCCCAGGGCTGGGCTTGGCCACCAGCCCCGACCCCACCCCGCCCGGGACACTCCGTCCCAGCGCTGAGGAGAAGGTGGTGGACACGGGCGGCCGCCCACCCCGCAGCCCGCCGCTCCTTCCTTCCCTCGCAGAGCCCTGGGGTCCTTCTGCAGCAACAGACCCGGTGGGCCTCCTCAGCCCAGGGGTGAAGCCATGCCCGGCACACCGACCCCCTAAAATCCAGACATGGCTTTAGGAGTGGGGCTGTGACCCAGATCCGGTCATTGAGGTGTGAGGGAAAATCTGCTGCTGGAGGGAGAGCTCCTGGGAAATATCTTCCTGCCTCACTCTACTCCCCTCCTCTAGACTTGAATGCTGGCCTGTGAGATGATGTTTGGAGCTGTGGCAGCCGTCTTGCTACCATGAGGCAAGAAGCTAAGGAAAAAGGCCAACATAGCTGAGGATGATAAACAGGGAAGAGGAAAAGGCCCTGATTTGTTGTCATCACTGAGCATCTGACCAGCCCTGGAACTGCCTCTCTCCAGACATCTTTTTGCTCATGATCATTACATGTCTCAGTTGCTTGAGCCATTGTTGGATTTTCTGTTACGAGCTGCCCAACATAGTCCAACTGAGGAAAGCCCTTACTATGTGCCCAGCACACATCTCTCATAAGAGTCATGGCCATTCAACTACATCCCATCTCTGCCGTCAAACCCTGGGGTCCTAGAGGGAGAGGTTGTGTTTTGTAGGTCTCTGCAACCCCAGAGCTTCATATGGATCAGGACCCACAGTGGGCCCCAAATACCACAGTGCAAATAACATGAATGGATGGATGAATTAACGAGCAAATGAAGTTCTTTGCCAGCTGTGAAGTGCTGGGCCCAAATGCAGGATTCAGATCTGAAATGGTGGGAGGAGGTGAGGAATGGAAGAGGGGCAGGGTGGAGAGCGGGGAGTAGAGGAAAAGCAGCAGTGTCCGGCTCCAGCAGGGGTGGGGCACGACCATCCTCCCGGACGCCCCCTGCCTCTCCGCCCTGCTGCACAGACCACAGCCGCCAGGTCCGTGAATCCCCCCGCCGACCCCGCGCACAGGCCTCCCCTGGGCTGCTGACCTCGGACGGCGAGCGCCTCTCTCCCCAGGCAGACACCGAGAGGCAGGCTTCGTGCTCTGTCATTGTCCCCCTAAACCTGTCCTGAGAAACCCATGGTTACCATGACGCCCTCCGCGCTTCTCTGCTGCGTTATTCTGTAAGAGGCCGAGGCCGAGGCACCGGAAGAGCAGGCCGCGGGAAAATGAGGAACCAACTTGCGGGGTGAACAGGCTTGAAAATTTCAGCTCCAGGTTTTGCAGGGAGACTGGATTAAAGGATCATTTCAAATGAATTTTGCCGTCAGAGAAAGAGATCTATCTTCCCCAAAATGCTTTACTTTGACAGCTGACTTCAAGGGGTTTGACAGAATTCATTTTTCCAGCCGACAAGAGATCAAGGTATTAAACAAAACGCATTCCACCGTGAGAACTCTATTAGCCACTTGATACAATTGTGTTCCGTCCAGAGTTGAGCGTCTGCGCTCATTCTTCCCTCTTTCCTTCTTGGCTTCCTACACTGGTGGGAGGTGAGGCCGGGAAGGGCCCCGGGGCTCTCTGCTGCCAAGGCCCCAGATGACCATGGGAGGGGAGGGGACTGGAAGGGGCTGTCAGGGGTCCACGGGGACATGACCAAGAGTAAACAGGGGAGGCTGGGGGAGGGGAGGCAGGGAAGGAGGGAGAGTGAAGGGGATCCCCAAGCCTGAGGGCCTGGGGCCTCAAACGGGAAGAGCTGAGGACACAGCAGGCTGGGGAGGGGTCAGGGAGGCAGCTGGGCCACACCTTCTGGTCACCAGAGCCGGCCTCTGACGGGCTGGGCGTGCTGGTCCCCTTCTGCTGCAGGCACTGCTGGGCCACGGGGAAGGCTGCGAGGAGAAGTCGCAGCTCGGTGACAAACTCTGCTCCTGCTCAGCGACGGATCCTCAATCCTCGTTAGGACTAAGTACGCCAGGTAATGACGTGTCCGCATAAACACTCCCAGCAGGGCTGAGGAGGCCCGGCGGACCATGGGAGGTCCCCGCCCCGTCCCTGGGACCACCCACGTAGACCCGGGAGGCGCGTCTGCAGGACGGGGACTTTGGAGTCGGCAAACCGAGGTCCCTCTCCTGGCTGTGGCCGGTTACTAGCCCTGGGACTTCGGGCTTCATCTGGCTGAGCCTGTTTCCTCAGCTGGAAAAGGGGCCAACACTGACATCTCCTTCAGAGCTTCGATGACTACATGACAGAGCATGCTTCGGAGGGCTCCATCCTGACCTGCGAGCGAGTGCCCAGCAAACCAGCCCCCCTCTGCTGCCTCCCTCACGCCTCCTGGACCCCCCTGCTCACCCCGCCTTGCCTGATTCCAGCACACATGTCAGTATAACAAGAACTGACCCTCCTGAGCCCCTCTTGCCCTGTGCTCAGCTCCACATACCCGTTTTCTCATGTATTCTATTGTCTGCTGTAGGTTATGCTATCGGCCGAATTTTACAGGTGAGGACACTGAGGCCCAGAGAGTAGAGTAATGTGAAAAGTCACAGCGCTGTAAGAGGTCAGATCCAGGGCACAAACTCCAGTCTGAATGATGACATGAATTCCTGCTTTCTCCCACATACCTTTCCCAGGCCTTCCCCGTGGCTCAGGCCTTACTTTGCTTTCCAATTGGGGCAGGCAGACCGTGTGGGAGCTGACTCTGAGCAGAAGGGTGGCTTCAGATCTGGACAGCAAACACCCACCTTCCCTAGTAAATACAGTATCAGCATCACCCCAGCCCGTGCTTGTATCTGTTGGGGCCCAAGCCCCATCCAGGCCTTCCCACCACCATGGCATCTCTGGGTGCAGTAAATGGGTGATTTATGGGCCTGACATGTAAGTTTGTATGAGCTGCACCCAGGTTGGCTTTAATGGCCCCCATTTAAGATTTTACCTATGAACAGCTCCTTCCCCTCAGAGAGACCTGGGTGCTCCATGCTCATCAATTACCCAGAGGTGGTGACAGCCAGCCCCAAGCCGGTCACCTCACACCTGGGCCTGAAGGAGGCAGGACCCTGGACTGTGCCAGGCTGGCTGAAGGCTCCCCTGCTGCCCCTGGCCCACATTCCCCCTTCAGGTTCATGGTTGAGAGCTGGACTGTGGAGCAAGAACCCCTGGGCCCAAACCCCAGCTGTGTGACCTTGGACAGAGAACCTGACCCCAGTCTGCCCATCTGAAAGTGGAAATACGTCAGTTATTGTTATTGTTACCAATGCCCTCTCCCCCTTTTCCCTTCCCCGACCCCCAGCCCACTGCATCCCACCTCAGGGACCCACACCTTGCTCCTGGACACCTGCCCCCAGCCCCCGGGGGGCACCGGCTCACAAAGGCCTTCGGGTGAGACCCCAGGGATGGTGGTCTTTCTCAGGGGCCTCTGGAAACAGGAGCAGCCTTCGAGGCCCAAAGCGATATGTTCCTCAGAAGGACCAACTCCCACCATCTCCTTCAGGGACGGACCAGCTGACAGTTCTGATGTCGAGGGGCCTCTCATGGTGTTTTTCAGGAGTGAGGACACGGCAGTCACCAAGGAGCCACAAAAGCCGAGTGTTGGGGCAGGGCCGCTCTGGCAAGTAGAGTGATGGGGCCCATTTCCCAGATGCGAGGACAGGGGCTCCAGGAAGGGAAGACCCTGCCCGGAGGCCACACAGTGAGTGGCCAAGCCAGCATTCCACAGTCAGGCCTGTGACTCTAAATTCTAAAATCTTTCTGCTGCGCCACCTCGAGGGGCCCCGGGTGACTTCGGTGTGACACGGCCAGGCCGGCTGCCAGGACACCAGGCAATGAGGCAACCATGAAGCCAGCACCGTCCCCCTGCTCACCCAGAGGAGCTCAGAGCCCCTGCCCACGGCGACCCCTGCCGCACCACCATCCACTCCGGGAGCCCACGGTCGTGAGAGCTACCTGTCTCCTTTCCTGGGCTGATCCCCAAACACGGAGCGCTGAGAAAGCTCTAGGACCAGGCCCATGAGGGTCCCCACGGCTGCTCCTACAGGCGCCACAGGGGAGCCCAACCTGGGCCTGAGCTGGGCCCGGAACACACAGACACTCACCTGAGCTCGGCCACCTGGGAAGGTTTGTGTCCCATGGGCAAGGCCAACCCGTCCCCCACTGCGGGCCCTTTCCTTGGGCGGCCATGAGGTCCGGGACTCCCTAGACAGCCTGCCCATCTCCCGCCAGGCTGCACACCACCCACAGCCTGCTGCCTTCCCATCAGCCCACCACTTCCTACCTGCCTGTGCCGCTCCCACCAGCCTGCTCACCCGCTGCCATGTCCCACCCACTACCAGTTTGCCCACCTCCTAGCAGCCCACTCGCCTCCCATCCACCTGCTCACCTCCTACCTGCCTGCTCACCTTTGTGCTGCCCGCCTCCCAACGGCCGACTCACCTTCTACCGACCTGCCCACCTCCTCCCCCCTGCCCACCTCCCCCTGCCCCCCTGCCCCCTGCCTCCTCCCCTCCCACCATCCTACGCCCCTCCTACCAGCGCTCACCTCTGACCAGTCTCCAGAGTGACTGTGTGTTCTTTCATTCAGCAATCATTCTAGGACATACAGAGATAAATAAAATAAATGTCCACGGAGGCAACAGGATCGTTCTCTCTCTCCCCCAGTCCCAAGGCCTCTTCCCCCCCCCCCCCCGCCGCCCCATCAGCTCGCCCCTGAACCTTCCCGCAGCCTCCTCAGCATCTCCTGTTGCTGCTCCCGCCCCACCATCCTTTCCTGACCAGCGCCCAAGAGAGCGGCTCACTGCAGTGATCACCTTATGCCTCCCTCACTTCAAACAGTCAGGGGCTCCCCAGTGCTCTGGGGATGGAGACCCAGATGCTCCCGCCCTGCACCTCCTCCACCTCGCAGGGAGGGCTCTGCGCTTCCCGCTGGGTCTCGGGTCTCCTCCGAGGCCATGCCTCAAGCTCTGGCCGGTGCCTCTCTCCCTCCTCCTGAGCTGAACCTACGGTTCGGTCCCATCCAGGGCATCCGTGCTGACCCTGCATGCACGGAGCACCCACAGGGCCTGCTCAGGAGGGACCCCGCATCCCTTCCAGGCCCCATCCCGCAGCCAGCCCCGCCCCTCCTGGGCCCACACAAATGCTGGGGGTCCCGCTCCTCGGGAACATCAGTTATCAATCACGGGACACAGGCTATAAAGTCAGATCTTTTGTGTATCTTCAATGGACAGGTGCCATGAAGCCACTGGAATTTCAAAGATTCTGGGAATGGGAGATACCCTCAGACAAAAAGCGGTGAAAGGGAAGAAAGAAACAGGGCTGTGTCGAGGAGATTAATCCATCGCTCAGACATGACAGAAATATGCTCAATTATTTTGTATTGCATTTCATTGGAATGTACATGCCATACTTAGCTGCCTGCAAGCCTCAGATTACCCAGAGAGAAAGCCCTGTGAAAGACAGGGAGAATAAAAATACTGACAAAAATGTTCCTGAAATTGGAATTATTTGGAGAGAAATAAAAGAGGCTGCTTGGCAAGACGGAGGCCTTCGGCATAGGTGCCTGGTCCCCCAGACAGATCAGCCAGAGTCAGTGGGTCCAGCCTGTCCTCCTGGACTTGCCACCGAGGTGCTGTGTGACTTTGGGCAAGCCACTGCCCCTCTCTGGGCCTCATTCTCCATAAGTCCTGTGGGGCTTCTCAACAGCAACACTACTG
Source organism: Callorhinus ursinus (assembly GCF_003265705.2). Lineage (NCBI taxonomy): Eukaryota > Metazoa > Chordata > Mammalia > Carnivora > Otariidae > Callorhinus > Callorhinus ursinus. The sequence goes on along the minus strand of NW_027397080.1, from coordinate 13,860,356 downwards.
ACATTTGGAGCTGGATACTTCTTTGTTGTGGGGACTCTCCTGCGCACTCAGTGGCATCCCTGGCCTCTACCCACTGTCTGGGCTCCTACCACCATTGCTCCAACTGGGGCAATCAAAAATGTCTCCAGACTTTGCCAAATGTCCCCTGAAAAGCAAAATTCTTCTGGTTGACAAATTTGAACCAGGTGTCATCTGAGTTCATGTGGGAAAGGGGTCACAGTGGACCCCAAGCCAGGGCCAAGGAGGCCCCAGAGACTTCCTTAGGGGGTTATGACACTAGCTGAGATTGTTGATGAATCTAGGCCAACATGTACCGAAGAAATCAGGGCCGTCAGGCTGGGGACAGTGAAAAGTGAGCATAAGGGGATCCCAATACCTCCCTCCTCCTCTCCCTTCCAGCTCCTTCCCTTGGCCCTGGGAACCCCACCCCTGAGCCCTCTGCCCCACCCTCATCAAAACCCCTGTCTCAGCAGCAGCATGATTTGCTCAGTGGGGAGGCGCAGGTGCCTGGGCCTCCGGGACAACATCTTCTATTTTCAGAGGAAGGAGATCCTGGAGGGAAGGGCCTTTGGGACCTTGCAGTTTCTGGCCCTGGTTCCACCCACTCTTAGAGTTCTAACTGTGAGAGGGTGGCCCAGGCAGAGAAGCTGGGATGGGCCCCCATGCTGTGTATGAAAGCCAGAGAGACGGAGAGGGGCCAGCCTCAGTGATGGGCACCCAGGGGGAGGCAGCTCAGACCCACGCCTTCAACCCTGGCACCAGCACTGTGGCCTTCTCAGCTGCCCAGAGCAGGCAGGGGCTCCCAGGCAGGCTCTGCAGACGGTCGGGAACCAAGCCCAGCCCAGAGCCGAAAGGGCTGGCAGTCCGGCTAAGGCCCCACCACGTCGGGTGTCAATAAAAACACACGGACATGCAATCGCGTTTCATCCAGCAAATACTTACTGAGCATCTCCTACGTGCCGGGATCCGTTCTAGGTACTTGCAGCAGCAAGGGACAGAACACAAACCTCTCTTGTGGAGCTCATATTCAAAGCCCCCTGCCAGCGGCAAATGGTAGCCAACATTTATTGAGCACTTGCTGTGTGCGGAGCGCAGCACTGAGCACTTTGCAGGACCCATCTCTGAGCTAGGAATTGCGTCCCCATTTTAGAAAGGAGAAAATCGAGGCTTTGAGAGGTTAAGTAGCTTCCTACTATTCTTCTCATTCTCACTGCTAGTCATACGGAAGCGACTCCATCAGTACCCCCCGCCCCGCCCAACCGGATCCCCAGCAGCCGAGGTATCACCCCGCCCGTAGGCCTGGCTGAGCCTTCCGAGTGCATGACAGTCGTCACTGATGCTCACTGAGCAGGACTCACCGGGCGCCCTCCCCACACTCACCCTTCACATGCCTCACCTCGGTGACTCTTCACAGAGATCAGGAAGTGGGGACAGATCACCCCTACTGCACAGACGAGGAACCTGAGACCCGGCGAGGCTAAGGAACCTGACCAGAGGTCACCAGCCAGTAAGTATGAAGTCTGCACTCCTGAGCGCTTGGTCCTTATCTAGTCCAGACACCCACAGAGACACAGAGAAGCCGGCCAGAGACTCCTGGAAGGGGCTCCTCTGGACTCAGGGTTGCCCCAGGGGTTCTCTGCTTTCCAGCTGGGGAAACTGATCCCAGAGCAGGAAAACTACTGATTTGTCGTCAAAAAGCCGGTGAGGAGATTTGGGATTTGGACCCAGGCCTCACCTCAGACCCCACGTTCTCCCATCACACTAGTCCATCCAACCTGTCAAAGGGGCACTGGACAGGGAAGCAGGGAGCCTGGGCTCCAGCCAGAACAGTAGGTCATGAACTGACGTGAGCTTTGCCCATTCCTGAGTGCATTCCCCACCTTTGTACGTGGTGTTCACCTGGGGTGCACTCCCCTCCTACGGGCCCAGTGTTTAAACAAACCCAGGTTCAAGTTCTGCAACTCCCTACTGCACAGCCTCAGGCAAGTTGTTCAGCCTCAATGACTCTGGCATCCTCACTGCGACATGGGACCAACAGTCCTGCGTCAGAATGAAATGAGATGGTGCAGGCAGGCAGTGCCTGGCCAGAGGAAGCACTCAGTGTATGTGTGTTGTTCTGATTCTATACCGGCTCTCCATCCTTCAAAACACAGATCAGGCAATACCTTCTGGCAGGGCTGCTGACTGCCCAACTCCGGGGAGAGCCATTCATGTCATCGTACAGGGGTGAGTTGTGTAGTGCACAGTTTGTGCAACAGGACATTATGGTCCTGGATTCTGGGAAGTTTCTCCTGACTGGCCCGGCTGGGTCAGGGCCACTCCTTCCTCTGTCGCATCCCCTCTCCTCACCGGACTGTGAGCTCCGTGAAGACAGGGACCTTGTCTTACCCACCCTGGTGCCCCGGGCCCAGCCCAGAACGTGGTCCCCCACGGGACAGACACCAGCAGCCATTTACTAATTTCATGAATTGCCAGCAATCATTCCCACAACTAGTAAACAGCTGAGCAGGGATTTATGCCTGAATTTCAGCTCCAAGGCTCCTCACTGCGGTCCAGCGAGGTCAAGTAGCTGAGTACTTAAACCTACTCTACGTTGACACTTGCAAAGCCAGGCACCTGAAGGTAGCCAATTAGACAGGCCCAGGGTCCAAATGTACAATCCCCGCTTCTCATCGCCAAGCACATGGTCCAGCGAGACCCTTGTCCCCTCCCCCTCCCCGGGTCAGGACGGGCCGAGATCTCTAGGAGACACAGTGAGGGTTTCTGCCTCAAACATACTGACTTCTTTGGAATTGCTCAAGGTGTGAAGGTTTATTTTTTAGACCATATCGAAATGCTCTGATATTGCCCCAGATAGCACATCAGACGCTCCTGCTAGCCAGCCAAGAGAGAAAAATGTCGCAAACATGGGGCACAAACAGGGGTGATGAGCTGCAGACCCTGACCAGCAGGGACGGGGAGCTCTGGGAGCGGGAGAGCCTTGGCCTTTTCCACTCCCACCCCCTAAGGGTTGTGCAGGGCTCGGGGCTGAGCACCTGCTCACCTCGGGCGTTTTGCTTTTGTCCGTCACTGGCTCCTTATGACGCTGCCAGAGGCAAATGCCCCAGGAAGGGGGCATCAGGCTCAGGTGGCCTTTGGGGGCAGCTGGGGTGTCTGTGCTGGGCCCTGAGCTGTGCTCGAGGATGCAGGGATGCCGGATGCTTTCCTGGGAGGTGGGGGGCGGGGAGGAAGACATCAACCAGGTCGGGGGAGGGACTGCTAAGCTCACAGCTGATTGTCCATCTGCTGTGTCCTGGGCCCTGTTCTAAGGACTTATTTGTATTACTCATTAAATCCTCACAATTACCCCCGCGAGTGTGAGGTAGATACTACCACTATCCCCATCTTACAGATGAGGAAACTGAGGCACCTGATCATCATCCAGTAAATGGCAGGGCCAGCTTTCAGGCTGGAGGGTCTGGGCCCCTTCGTGCCATGTGCAGGGAGAAGGAACAGTCGTTACAAAGGCTCAGAGGCGAGAGCGAGGGGATGGTGGACTCAGGACCCAGAAGCAGCTCAGTCTGGCCTGGAGGGACAGGGTGGGGAGCTGGGAGCTGGCTCATGGAGGGCCAGGCGCCGAGTTAGGGCGTGTGGACCCCCAGAGTCACTGCCCTGGGCAGGAGGACAGGGACAAAGTTTTGCCCGCCGCATGCTGGGCTGGTGACTCTTCTGTGCATCTGACCCACCCCTGGGGGCTGTGTCATTGTCATCTCTGGGCCCCCAGACCTGGGCACAGGAGGGGCATGAAGCACGTGTTGAACTGAAATGACTGAAGGTCATTTGCTTTCTTCCCCGTCATGCTCAGCCCTGGGCAGGCACCCCGGAGCTGAGACACAAGACTCTGCCCTCATTCCTGACTCACGGCGGGGCTCTTCCCCACCCCTCACCTTTGAAGGTAGACGGGGCCTGTGACCTGCTCTGGCCAAGGAGATGTGAGAGGCAATGTCTGTCACTTAGAGGTAACTTTAAGAACCAAGTGCCCAGTGGGCTTAGATGATCACAGAACCCCGTGTCAACCCAGAGCGACACTGCTGAACCCCAGCGACCCACCCTGAGCGTGTCAGCACCGAGAGAGGGACCTCCTCTTGTGTTGGGGATGCTGTGGCTGGAGCCCAGCCCACGCCTCCCAACTGATGTCACTGCTGGAACTATGTCACCCAAGAAGGTACACATGACTGTGAGGAGGGGGGAGACCTGCGCTCCCCAGCCTCCAGACCCCCCCTGTCGCCCATGGATGCCGGTCCCTGTGGGACAGGCCACTCGATGCCTCCCCAGTCATAGGGGTGGGAGGGTCCTGCCAGCATCCGAGAGGCCTATTCCCTCAGCTCTGACTCGCCCAGACCTGGGCCAGACTGGCATGTTCTGTTCCGATGTGGGGATCACCCGAGAGCCTCTGGGCTCCTTACTCCTCTCTGCTTACTCATCCGGACTTCTCACGTGTCATCTCACGTGGCCTCAGTGGGACCCCATGACGGAGAACCGAGATGTCCCCAGTGAGGTATTGATGTTATCTTTATAATAACAAGGGTCCAAAGGCTCTCACCTGATGCTAGGATACACAAAACTGGATTCTTGATAAAAAAAAAAAAAGGCATCAAGAAATATTTCTATCTGGAAATCAATGAAAATTCATGAAAACATATTACTTGCTAAGTAATAAGGCAGGACAAGTCCACAGAACTGAGTAATGGCAGAGGAGAAAAGTCTCAACTCTTCCCCCAATTACAGGATCTAAGACATCAAGTTGACAAAACAATAATATTGAAATATTGGAAAACATGCAACTTCCTAATAAAAGGCACAGAAAACCAGCTAACATGATAATGAGTGGTACCCAGGAATATCAGAGCCTGCGGCCAGGCCTGAGCATTTTCTAGCCCCAAAAGCAATTCCCAAAGGCTCCCCCTGTTGTCCCCAGGGTGAATCTTGTCCCTGAGGTCTGGCCCTCCCGGCCTATGCTCAGTGGCACGGAGCTCCATGTCCCCAACACTGTCCCTTCAACCTGGGCCCCAAATCCAACCAGTCTTTTTAGCCCCAAGCATAGTGCACCACCCCTGAGGAGTTCCTCGGACCACCCAGGTCCCCATCATCACCCCCAGCTCTGGGCTCGGCCCATCCATCTCGCTGAACCAGCCCACCCAGATCATTGTCCTATTTAGAAACACCATGGGGGCAGCACATGGCCATGGGTTCCAGCCTGGACCTCGGGGTCAAAGACCTGGGCTCATACTCCCGCCTGTGTGTGACCTGGGCCAATCTGCTTTGCCAGTCTGAGCCTCAGTTTCCTCACCTATAAAGTGGGAAGATAATAATACCACCCTCATGGGATTGTCATGAGGGCTAAATGACTTCTTATATGTAAAGTATTTACAATATGCCTGGCATAGAATAGTCATTCGGGAACGTCTGCGGTCTTTATCGTGCTCCCCATCTTACAAAGGAAGAAACTGAGGAGCAAAGAAGGGACATGTCTTCACAGCCAGTGACACAGCCAGGCCAGGATTCAGATTCAGTGTCATGACTTCGGGGGAGATGCTTTATCCACCAGCTTCATCAGCACGGAGCCCCTCCTCCCACCCAAGCCCGCACGGGGCCAGACCCGCAGCTTCCGCCCCGGCCGCACGGGCCACCCGGGAGAAGGGGGTCGGTAAGCACACCGATGACTGACCACATGCCCCACACAGTACGAAGTATTGGTCATCACTCTATTCCCACTTCACAGAGGGGCAAACTGAGGCTCAGAGGGGCTAAGGCACACGCCCAGGATCACACAGACAATGGCCATCGGAGTCAGCTCTCTACCTGGGATCCGTCACCCCGGGACCCTTCCACACATCCCACCCCCACGTGGCATCTCATCTCATCCCACAGCCTCCTGTTTCACAGGCGAGGAAACTGAGGCCCAGGGTGTGCATGGAGCTGACCCGAGGTCCCGCAGCCAGCAGGTGGAAGCAGCCCGTGGAATCTGGACTCAGGGCTCCCTTTCCCAAACCCACAGAGAAGGTGGTTCCCTCCTCCCTTCCTTGTTCAGAGCCTGCAAGGGACCGAGGACCCACCTGGGGGTGAAGGGGCTGCAGGACAGGGGCCAGCTGGAGGCTGTGGGGAGGGCAGGTCCCCGGAGATCACCCCTGAGTTCTGAAGTTGCCAGGACTCTGCCGACCTTATCCTTTGCAAACCGGAGCCTCCTCTGAGCCAGGAGGGGAGGGGAGAGGGGGCCACCTTCTCTCCACCAGGCCCCTTGCATCTGCAGAGCTGGGCATGTGTTCCAGACGCAGCAGTTCTGTCTCCGAGGCCCCGGACGAGCCCCACGCAGATGGGTTTTCCTTACCTCATTATCTTCCCTCTCGGGGGGGCCTGGGTGGGTCAGTCACTTCCTGCCCACTGCGGGGCACAGATCCCCACCGGGCTGCAAGCCCGTTCTAGAAGCTTATAGCTCCATCCTCCTCCCCCTGAAAATCAACTGGAAACCCAGTGGCTAACTCCACCCAAGTCCAGCGGTTCATGAATCAAAGGCCTCTTCTGGGCTCTGCGGGCCTGGCCGAGGCTCCATCTCCCCAGACCCGGCTTCTATCCCAGGTCCGGGAGCAGCGGGAGCAGGGGGAGCAGCGGGACCCCCGGGGGCCAGGCCCAGAGAGCCATGCGGCGGGAACACCTCAAATGCCAAACCCCAAAGGTGAGCAGTTGCTGTCCCAGCCTGCCTTGGGGCACCAGCAACCCCACGCTAAATGCTCTCACCACCCAAGAGGAGGAAAATTCCAGGGCAGCCTGCAGAGACAGAAGCCGCCCTGGTCCGAGCTTTCCCTCAGGCAGGTCTCTGCCCAGAAACCAGCTCTTGTCAAGCACCTGCCCCAGAGAATGCCCCCTTCTGGAGTCACCCAGGAATTTGCCTCAAAGTCCCATTGCCCTGCAAAGCCTGAGGGCTGAGGGCTGTCCCTCCTCCAGGCAGGGATCCAGGAGAGGAGTTCATTCCCAGCTTTCTTCCCTGGGACATCTGGAGAGCTATGTGGTGCTGGCAAGGTGGGGGCGGGGGGCAAAGGTTAGGTGCTCTCACCATGCACACTATGGGGCACCTGCACGCGCCCATCACCGAGGGCCCTGGTAGGAGCAGTGGAATTCTGTTCTGGAACACCTGCTCATCCATCCAGCCCCGTCCTCCTACAGACCAGATCCAATCCACTCCAACCTCATCAAACCGCACATTGTTCCTGGAGCCCAGCACTCTGTTCCCTCTGTGGGCATTCCCTGCCCATTGCTGAGCTCCGCGAGAGGAGGAACCTGCCACCGGGTGGATGCTCAGTGTCCATTTATGAACAAATGAATGGTGATCAAGTGCAGAGACCATGCGGGCACTTCCTGTGAAGGAACTTGGCCCCCAACCACTGTCCTCACAATGCCAATAACAGCCCCTCAGGTGGGTCCAGACTAGAGTTAAGGCATTTTCCCTCCTTTCCTCATTATTAATAAAGCCCACTCCCCCAGAAGCCTGCGGCCATTCCCTCTGAGCCTTACTGTCTGCTGGGCTCTTATTAATAAAGATTTAGAACCCAGACTGAAGGAGGCGAAGGTCCTGACAGAGGATGCTCTCTGTTCTGGGTTTAAGATGGACCCAGGCTCTTGGGGCCATGTACCCAAGATGGGACTGTAGGGTAGCAGGAAGCCCACCCCCGTACCTCACCCCGGCTTCCCCCAGCCCAGAGTAGGGCCCCGAGCGGCTCAGCATTACCTCGTCTCCTCACAGCCAGTGGGGCGGTAAAGGCTGTTGGTCCTGGATCTCCAGGACTGTCTGGTTGAAGTGACAGAAATCCAGCTTGCCCTGGCTGTTAGCAGGAAGGCTGGAACAACGAGATGCAGCAGGGCCCACCGGGGGCCGGGGGCCGCTAGGCTCCTTCTCTTACCTCCGCATTGGCTGCTTCCACCAGCTGAAAACTCAGGGCCCAACAGCTGAAGTCACATCTTCAGTCCCAGAAAGGGACCGACTTTCTCATTGCAGTTTCGGTGACTGAGGCCAAGGGCAACGGGCTCACACTGGCTTAGCTCTGGTCAGGAGACCACCTTTGTTGACCAATGAGTCCTGGCCAGGGGTGGCAGCAGGATCCGGTCAGACGCTGGGAGCCCCCCTATTGCCACCTGGAAAGGGATGGGGCAGATGCCAGGAAAAGGGAAGACAACTGGGCAGACGGCCATCCCCATTTTACAGATGAGGAAACTGAGGCTGTCAGAGCAGAAGGAACTTGCCCAAGGGGGCACTCTGCCTGCGTCAGTAGCAGGGCTGGAACCCGAGCCCCATCCATCATGCTCCTGAGTGTGTGCTGGAAGCCCTGGGCAGCACCGCCCGTCTCCCCAGAGTCCCCGTCCCAGGGCACCGGAGAAGGTGGGCGCTCTGCCCTCGGGGGCTTGAGGGGCGAGCGCCGGGGTGTGGAGGCTGAGGTGGGCCAGGGCGAATCCTCTGAATCCGCCGTGCCTCACAGCCCAGGTCGGTGCCAGCAAATTACTCCCAGTAATGGGGCTGTTTGCCAAGGGAATTCAAGAGGCAGTAAACAGTTACCAGACTAATTAGACATGAACGGTGGACGTGCCAGGCTTCTCAACACCGCCCAGCCCCCGCCCCCCTGCAGGGCCAGCGAGGCCACCAGGGCACATGGCCTACTTGAGCGGGTCAGAGCTGGAGAATCAGAAAAGACTCAGGGAGAGGGAGCTAGCCCAGAAACCTCAGGGTACAAACAGGGAAACTGAGGTTCGGGGAGAGGAGGAAACTGCTCCAGGGCACACAGCTCCAGGCTGAGAGCCCCAGTCTCCTGGAAGGCAGGTCAGACTGGTTCCTGGCACACCTAGTTAAGTACAGGTCAAAGTCATTTGTGGTGGGGGGGGCCTCCACAGTTCGACAGGCAAGGAGGACACAGCAGATGGCAAAGGGCGAAACTTTGGGCAGACATTCATTCATTCATTCATCGACCATTTCTTGAGTGCTTACTATATTCCAGGCCCCTGTTCTAGGTTCTGCAGACAGGACGCGGACACAACAGGCCATGAGCAAGTTCCCTGCAGGAACACTGAACCCAAAGACAAACACCAGTCCTGCTTCATGTTTATAATCCACACTGGGAATCCAAAAAGCTGCAGGCAAGCCCCAGGGAGCTGGGAGCAGGGCCAGTCCTGCCTAAACCAACAGCCAGAATAGGCAGAAGGGAAATTCTCCGGAAGAGAATCAGAGTCCTGGACAGCCAGCTGGCCCACGCACCCAGCCTGGGCCCTCTGAACTTTGTCTCTTGGCAACCCAGGGTCGTGCAGCAGAAGCAGCTCAGGATCAAAGCTGTGTTCAAGAAGGCTCTCTCTGGGCCAGAATGGAGGGCAGAATACCTGAGGTGGGGGGAGGGAGTAAGCAGGTGGGATGGGGAGTCAGGAGACCGCAGTAATGTTCCAGGTGAGCCCAAGGACCAGGGACAGGAAGGAGGCAGGGTTCAGGGAGAAATGCACGCATGAGCACCTTCTCCTGCTTCCCCGTGACCTGGGAAGGTGATCAGAATTCTAGAGGAGGCCTCCTATTGTGGGGTTCAGGACCTGCCTCTTGGGCCTCCCCAGATGAAGTAAGTAGATAAACAACCAACCGCTGTGGAAAGTGTGAACCCAGAGCAGGGGCCCAGCAGTCCCCTCCCTCTGCAGCCCCAACCACAGGGACAGGCCCACAGGGAGCCCCGACCCACCGATGGAGCAAAATGACTTACTGCAATGGGGCTGAGGCAGTAAAGCAGCCCTATAGGGGAGCGAGGAGGATTTGCAGGCAGGCCACAGTGCGGGACAAGCCCTTGGCATCTCACGGACCTAGGTTCAAACCCCAGTCTTGCCACCCACTTGCTGTGTAACCCTAGGCAAGTTACTGATCTCTCTGAGCCTCAGCTTTCCATCTGCGGAGGAGTTAGAGTCCACGGTGTGTAAACTCTGGCCGTGATGATCCTTCAGACAGCAGACAGTGAGTAGGAAGATTAAAGTCAAGAACCACGACAGATACAACTGTTTCCCATCGACCAGGCCAGACAGTATGAGGGGCATTTCCTGTACGTCATGTTATTCAATTGTCAAAACAGCCCCCCGGTCTGAGGCCAGACCATTCCCTCTTCCTGTCAGACCCCGGTGCCCTTTTCCCTCTGTCCCAGTAACCCCCAACCCAGTAACCCCCAACCCAGTAACCCCCAACCCATTCCTCAAAGTTCTGCTTAGAATAAGCCATTGGCCATGGGTCTGGAAAACCAGGTTCTAGGCCAGCCTCTGTCACTTTCTCATTGTGTGACCCGAGGCCAACTGCTTGATTTGCCCCATCTGTGCAATGGGTGCTCATCTTGGACATCTGTAAAGAGCTTTCCAGCATTCATGTTCTGAAAATGGGCTTAAATCAGCTGCCACCTGCTGTGTGACTTTGGGGGAGTTACTTGAAGTCTCTGAGCTGGGATGACCTGCTCACCTAGCAGCTTGCCCCTGTGAGCCAGGGTGCCTTCCCTCACCCACCTTGATTGGCATTCAGTGTCCAAACTTAGAAACCTCACCTATGGTCCAGGGCCCCTCAAGGTGACAAGGAGACTCATGCGGCCTCCCCCAGCTTGTCCTTCATGACAGGGGACAGGAGCACTTCTGTGCTCTGGAATTGATAAGTCCAGAAATAACAGCCAGAGCCCTGGCAGGGGACCAGAGCCCTAAGACTACATCAGCATTCCCATCCCCTGGAGGATGAGAAGAAATGCATCTTCCTGAACTGTCCAGATCTTCCAACCCTGGATACAAGCCCCAGGGGCAGAGAGGTCAAGCCAGGATAGGGGATGGGTCCAGAAGCCAGGCCCTGAGCACCCACGGCACAGATGGGATGACTCAGGCATGTTGGTCACACAATGAGAAAGTGACAGAAGCTGGCCTAGAACCTGGTCCTCCTGACCCATGGCCAGTTGCTTATTCTAAGCAGAACCTTGAGGAATGGGGGGGGGGGGGCAGTGTTGGTTGGTTGATTCTGATTTCAAATACACTTGAATCATTTGCCACTTAGTTGACACATAGCAATGAAAAAATAAAATGTATTACCCTGACACTCATAGTGCAAGTCTGTGAAATGCCAAAAATTATTTTACAAAAAGAAAAAAAAAAGATTTCTTCAGACTAGGTGTGCTCATGATAACCAAAAAGAAAATGATCAATTCCATGATTTTGGCCCATGTTAAAAATATGCATTAAAATGCGCACCGTCTCCTTACAACTAGGTGTCTTACAGTAAATAGTTGAGCTCGCTGCTCAGAATCATACCTGAGCCCGGGACATCACTGTAGCCCAAGAGAATGGGAGTAGGGAGGCTTAGGGACAATTATTTAAAATTTAAAAAAATAATGCTAAAATTTATTTTGTTATTCTTATCTCTATTATGAAAGCAATACCCAGCTCCCACTTCCCCACTGACCCAGGCCTCCCACCAGCTGGTGGGAAGATAAATGGGTACCATATTCTGGAAAGCAATTGGGAAATGCTGACCAAAATTGAAATGGTTGTAACCTCTGACTCAGCGAGTCCACATGCGGGAGTCTGACCTACAGAAACGCTCATGAAGAGCAGAAAGCATACACATGCGGGGGTGTTCCTAGCAGCCCTGTACCAGGAGAAACCAGAAACCCCCAAATGTCCACCTGTGGGGATCTGCTAATAAATCATGGTCATCCACACAAAGGAATGAAACACAGTTGTTACGTTTAAATGAGGTATATCTATAATGCTGTCAGAGAGACATTTCCAAGACAAATTAGAAGGGAAAAAAGAATGTTGGGAAACGTTGTTGAGTGAAGTATGATCGGACTCTCATAACCAGGAAAGACTCCAGTCTGCAAACCAAACCGCTGCCTCTGTCAGTCACGGAGGGGGAGTGGGAGGGGGTGAAAGGAGGGTTTGAAAGCTTCCGCCAGCTACTTAGTCAGGAAAAACAATACTATACGCACTTTAAAATTAAATTAAAGCAGTGTATACTGGCAATATAAAAAAAAATGTGTTTTGTTTTTCTTTTTACTGTGTGTTCTCAACACCCAAAGGTGTATTTTTAACATTTGGTTGCATTTATTCCCATGTTTTTTAATCAGTTTTTCAGGCACAGTTATTATTGATCTGTATGAATAATTTAGCATCCTAGGGTTTTTTTAGAAACTTAATATTATAGCATGAAGCATTTCCCCTCTAGTATGAGCATAAACAATGTTTACATTGCCTTTAGAATATTCCGGGGGCACCTGGGTGACTCAGTCGGTTAAGCGTCACACTCTTATTTCAGCTCAGGTCATGATCTCGGGGTCGTGAGACTGAGCCCCACGTCAGGCTCTACGCTAAGTGCAGAGTCTGCTTGTCCCTCTCCCTCCGCTCTTCACCCTCCCCACTCTCTCTTTCTCTCTCAAATAAGTAAATAAAATATTTTTTAAAAAAGAATATTCCAGATGGTTCCGTTTAGTTAACCAAACCCATCTTATCGAGTTGTTGGGTTTTTTTTTCTATTATAGGTAAGCCTGTGGTGAGTATATTTATGCCTGAAGCTTTTGGGGAGAAGCATATGGGAGTTCCAATGCCCCACTAAAAAATACAAAATATATCTGTACTCAGTCTATTGAATGGGCTGAGCCTGATGGAGACATAAACAAAAATGATATCATTCTCCCCCAAGTCGGCCTGCACATGTGCTCTGCCTCAGGCCCACCTCACCCCCAAGGCATCCCAGGTGGATCCCACAGCTCTGCATGGGGTTAATCCTGCCCACAGGCCAGCACTGACAGATCCTGTCTGGTCTAGTCACACACCTGTTCCTGCCCCTACTCAGACACGGGACCCAAGTTCAGGGACCCCAGCCGGGAAGAGGGTGGGAAGATGGGGCACAGGATCTGCTCATTCTCTTTTCTTTCTGTCTGCCCTCCCTGCTTCCTGCCCCCTCAGGGATTGTGCAGCCCAGAACTTCAAAAAGGAGGGCTAGCTCAGGGCAGTCCCACAGGTGGATGAGGTCCAACTCCCTGCCTGTCTCCACAGCTCCAGGGAGGGCAGACAATATTTCCACAGGTACCAAGATGGAGAGTAGGCCCCTGATTGGACATAACCCCGGGGAAAGGAGGGAGTCATCCTGGAACCAAGGTCGGATTCCCACCATCCTGCAAAATGGGTTCCAGACATGTCAAGACCAGTCACGGAAAGAGAAAATGCTTCATGTCTTGCACTTCTGAATTTGGGAACTCTGTATGTGGAGCTCTTCCAGCCTGACGTCCTACCCTGCAGATTTTGGATTTGCTAAGCCTCCACCATCACATGAGCCAATTCCTGAAAAAATACAGATCGACAGACAGATTTCAGAATGGACTAAGGAAGATGGCAGTTTAGAAGCCGGTGCAGAGCATGTCTGTGAGCTGGAAGGATGCCTCACAAGCATGCAAGATGGGAAAGAAGGAGAAGCCAAGAAACAATGGCAGTGAACAGCTGCTTGAAGACAATGATCCCCAACTGTTGGAAGACAGCAACTTCATCCCAAACACATGACATGAGATCCATTTTAAAGTAGCCGCACCAAAATATAGATAGTAAAACTGCTGAATACCAAAAGAAAGAAAGAGAATATTTAAAAGCAGCCACAAGAAGAAGAGACAGGTGCCTACAAAGCAAAGGTGGCTAATTCTCAGCGGCGATGGCAGGGGCATGAAAAGACCGTGAGCTATGATTTTCTGGGTGCCGAGAAAAACCCACTGTCGACGTAGAAAGGCTAGCAAATCTATCTTTCTCAAAGGGCAAAACAAAGACATTCTCGGACAAACAAAAACAAGGAGTATCCCCAGCAGGAGATAAATTCTGAAGCATGCCTTTTTCAGGCAAAAGGTTATTCCACGCCAAAAGATGTGGTTTAGGCAGAAGGAAATCAAGTCACCAAGTAAGGACTGAGATACAAAATGATGATATGCTGATTATCACCTGGGAAGCTTAAACTAACACTAAATAAAATGTATGAGACAATGATCCTAATGATAAATTTCAACAATAATAGATAATAATATCTCATTTCAGAGGCTAGAAATTAACAAGAGAGAATAAAAATACCATGAAAGAACCCCAGGCAAGGGGTGATCAGAGCATTCTGGGCTTCTTGAAAAAGAAGCAGTATAAAAATACTGATTAACAGGCGCCTGGGTGGCTCAGTTGGTTAAGCGACTGCCTTCGGCTCAGGTCATGATCCTGGAGTCCCAGGATTGAGTCCCACATCAAGCTCCCTGCTCAGCAGGGAGCCTGCTTCTCCCTGTGACTCTCCCCCCTCTCATGCTCTCTCTCTCTCTCTCTCATTCTCTCTCTCTCAAATAAATAGAATCTTTTAAATTTTTTAAAAAAACTACTGATTAACTTTACAACTCGTTAGATGAAGTAGGCATCTCCAGACATCTAGAAAAGTGCTAGAAGAAGAGATTCAATAGACCAAAAGCCGGACCTTGCACCAGGATATAAAACAAGCTCCGCAAATTTCAAAGGATTGGAACTTGGTCTCAGATGGCAAAGCAATTAGGTTAGAAAGTAGTAACAAGGGGCGCCTGGGTGGCTCAGTCGGTTAAGCATCTGACTTTGGCTCAGGTCATGATCTCAGGCTCATGAGATCAAGCCCCATACCAGGCTCCACACTCACTGGGGAGTCTGCTTAGAATTCTCTCTCTCTCCCTCTGCCCCCCACCCTGCTCGTGCCCTCTCTCTCTCCCTCTCTCTCCAAAAAAAAGTAGTAAAAAAAGAGGTAACTAGAAAAAGATGCCCTATGTTTAGACATTAAAACCTATCTCTAAAGGCGAGAGAAAGAAACAAAACTGTCAAAACCAAATTACACAGGGAAACAATGGTGACACTACAACATACTAAAACTTGTTGGGTGCCATGAAAGTGGCATTTGAAGGATCATAGTGTTAAATGCTTACATTAGAAAAGAACTCCAAACTGAAGTATTCAAACTAAGAAGTTAGGAAACGAATGACAGAATAAATTTAAAGAAACGTGGGGAAAGGAAGAGGGGTGTACAAAAGTTATTAACAAAAAGAAGAGCAAAGAGAAATGAGAGAAAACCCTTGTTGAGGACCTACTATGTGCCAAGCACAGTTCTAGCATGAATTAGCTCAAGTAAACCTCCCAACAAGCATACAGGATGCATACAGTTACTGTCCCTCTTTTTACAGATGGGGACACTGGGGCACAGAGTGGGTAAGGCAAACATACAGTAGAGAGGATCGGCAATGCCAAGAGTCTGTTCTAAAAGAAGAGTCACCCCTGGCACGGTTGAAATAAGAAAAGAAAATAATAAACAGAAAGAAAGCATGAATAAACAGCATTAACCATGGGAAAGAGACCAGATGATAGAAGCCACCAGGATTAAACAGGTCAATAAGTGGGAGAATATCGGGACACCTTTATGACAATAAATTTGAAAACAGATGACACAGACACATTCCTGTAAAAATACAATTTACAAAAACTGACTCAAAAAAGGCATTTTAAAAACTACATAATTGTAGGGCGCCTGGGTGGCTCAGATGGTTAAGCGTCTGCCTTCGGCTCAGGTCATGATCCCAGAGTCCTGGGATTGAGTCCCGCATCAGGCTCCCTGCTCTGCGGGGAGCCTGCTTCTCTCTCTGCCTCTCTCTCTCTCTCTCTCTCTGACTCTCATGAATAAATAAATAAAACATTAAAAAAAAAAAAAAAACTACATAATTGTATAACATTATGACAGAATTAAGGAAGCTGGATTAGAAGTAGAAATCTCCCACGATGACATTTGGCCCAGATGGTTTTATCGCATGCTTTCTCAAACATTTCAGATAGAGATCAATCTAGTCTTTCAATAATGCTTCCAGTTTACAGGACAAGAACAATATGGGAGTGAAAATTTACAAACCAAATTCCCTCAAGAACAAAAATGCCAAAAAAAAAAAAGTGAAAATCAAAAAGCCAAAAAAAACAAAAATGCAAACTTCTGAAACATAATATTAGCATATGAAACCCAACAATGTATAAACAAGAAACACATCGCGACTAAGTTGGGGTTATTTCAGGAATGCAAGGTTGGTTCAATATCAGAAAATTAATGTGAATCATCACACTGAAAGGTGAAAAGAGAGGAACCGTAGGAATAGCTCAGTAAGATGTAAATAAAATTCAGTATCCTTTCAAGGGTAAACTCCTAGGTAACTGAGAATAAAGTAGGCTTTTTTAGCAGGATAAAGAACATTTCTGAAAAATCTAGCACAAACGTCATACATTATGGGTCTGCAGAAACAGCTTTCCCTTTGAAATCAGAATAAGACAGGGGTGCGTGCCACCACCAGTGCTAGGAAGATTAGAAATAAAAGGAGAGAACGGTAAGAGAAAGAAACAAAACTGCCATTATTTGCAGATGTTGTGATTGTCTATGTGGACAAGCTAAAAGAATGTACAGATTAAAAAAATAGAATTCATAAGGAAGTTTATACATATAGCAAATCATCACATTGTACATTTTTAATATCTTGCTGTTTTATTTGTCAATGCATGCCTCAATAAAAAATAAAGAAGCTTAACAAGTTTGTTGAATACAGAATCAATATATAATGCTAATTACACTTCCATGCATCAGTAAAAGAAAAAAGGTACCATTTACAACAGAAAAAAGAAAAAGTATAAAATACCTAGCAATTAATCTAATGAAAGTCATTGGAAACCTTTCTGGAGAAAAGTAATATACTCAACTTGTCTAATACAGATCTTGATACTTTATAGCTCTTGGTGTGCCTGCCTTTCCTTTCCCCTTTCCCTATAGCCAGGGTGTTTAGTATCTTCACCCTGAGGGGGAAAAAAGACCAGCAAATTTGCCAGAAAAATTTCTATGTATTGATTCTCATTGACCTGTTGCTTTATTTTTGTTTTAAGATTTTATTTATTTATTTGACAGAGACACAGCGAGGGAGGGGGGAGCGGGAGAGGGAGAAGCAGGCTTCCCACTGAGGGATCGAGCCTGAGGCGGGGCTCCATCCCAGGACCCCGGGATCATGACCTGAGTCGAAGGCAGACGCTTAACAACTGAGCCACCCAGGCGCCCTAACCTATTGCTTTAAAAACAAAGCTTACCATTTGCATAACGCCTCTGAGTTCTCCAAACGCTACCGCCTCCGCTGTCTTTCTCACAATAGCCAACAGGTGGGCAAGAATATTGCCATCTGCATTTCAGGAAACGGATGCTCAGAAAGATGAAGTAATTTGCCAAGGGATAGCCAAGTGCAAGCACCATCAGGACCCACGTCTGTCTTGTTCCAGAGTCAAGCGGCTTCCACCACACCCTGTGCTTCTTGAACTAGGACTCACATGTTGATTAATTTCCCCCATATCTATTAACAGTATGCAGGAAGCTGGTGTGCATGAGGACAGTAATGAACAAAGATGAACATCAACTTGCTTTCATAGAGCTCAGAGTCCCATAATGAGCCAGATAATGCCGTGCTGTGGGAGCTCAGAGCAGGAGAGCAGGCAGGCGGGCTTCCTGGAGAAAGGTGTATTTACTTCCAAACCAGAAGAGGAGTAGGAGTCATCCTGATAAAAAAAAGTGGGGAGAGGGTAAGGTAGAAAAGCGAAAGACAGGTATTCCAGGCCAAGGGAATAGCATGTACAAAGGCTTGGAGGAGACAGAACGGCCTATGCATGGAGCATCAAGAAGTGTGGCAGGGCTGGAACCGAATTTGTGGTCAGTGAGGTGTGACAGACAAGGGCCAATCCATGCAGAGCCCAGTGCAGCAGGCTAAGGAGTTTGGGCTTGATCCTAAGGAAAATGAGGAGCCACTGAAGTGTTTTTAAGAAAGAATAGTCACGGTTGATTTGGGTTTTAGAAGAGGAGTGGACAGAGGCTAGGAAGAGATCCTGACGTCAGGAAGCTGGGTCAGAGGAGACCCTCATACCCAGCCACCCTGCTTTCTGCCCATCTGGAGCCCTCATAACCTCATGAGGCCACCCCCAATATCAGTCAGGGCTCTGGGCCACAGCCAAAGACCCCAGTCCAGTCCCTGAGGCCTTTTAGCGGAGGGATGTTTGGCCCCAGAAGCAGCTCAGAGCTCTTGGGGCAGTAAAAAGGATGGCCAGAAACAGGATCTCAGCAAGCTCTCTCCACCCTCTTTCATCTCCGTCTCTGCTTCTTTCTGCAAAACGGCCTCAGGTTCTCCCACTGCACCTGGGCATGCCCCATGAGGCCAGGAAGGTGACCCCAAGCCTCCACTCTGAGTTCCACGCTTCAGAAGACAAGAGGGGGTTTCTCCCACGAACCCTAGCAGAAAAATCCCAGGGAAGGCCTTGACTGGCGGGAGCTAGCCGGCTTCCTGGAGGCTCAGGGATGAAGCGCTCTGATTGGCTGGCCGGGATCACATGTCCATCCCTGTGCTCCGTCGGAGATCCAAACTGCAGAGGCTGCACCTTTACCAGATGAAGGGGGAGACTGGTGATGGAATTAAAAACAAACCAACCACGCATAAATAACCAGCAAGCAAACATATAAATATGCAGATGTTCTGAGTACATACACACTCGTCCTTTAAGACCCCCTCAGCTAGCCCCTCCGACAGGACCTCCTTTGACTGACCCCCAACCCCGGGCTCTGTGAGAAGCACCCTGGTGCCCCCATAGCATCCTGTGCTCACCACTGTCACAGCCCTGGTCAGATGGCAGAAGTTCGTGTCCCCGCATGACTGCAACTCCTGGAGGGCAGGAGGGTGTCCTGTCTGACACCCGTCCAGGTAACGCTTGGGCCATTTTCCCCCCAACCTTCCCTAGAGCTAACTAGTAGAAACGGACCAAAATCACCAAAATAACCGGTCAGTCTGGATGGGCCAGCCCACCCTCCAAGTGAGTACAAGGAGGGAGAGAGAGAGTGGGACCTGCGCAGCTGTTCCGACAGTGCTGTCCAGAGAGCCACTCGGACCGCAGGACTTCCGGAGCTGACAGTGCCCCCAGGGGCCACCGAGAACACGATCACAGTGAGTGGATCCCCTGCCATCATGCCTCATGCTGTTGCGACAGCCAGCCTCCTGCCCCCTGGGACTCCCAACCTCCTGTGGCCTCAGAGAAGACCGGGCCTGGCGATCCCTTCAACCCAGCAATCCCACGCCTGGGGATCTATACTAGAGACCTGCTCCCACGTGCATAGGATGAGGCATGCACAAGGATGTTTACTGCAGTACTTTTTATAGAGAGGGGAAAAAATGGAAGGAACCTAAATATCTATCAATAGGGAAATGGTTTTAAAAAAAGATGATGCATCTGTGCCATGAAACATGACACATAGCCTCATTAAAAAGAATGAGCCAGTTTTATATGTACCAACATAGAAAGATGTCCGAGATGTCACTACTGGAGAAAAAAGTCAAATGCACAAAAATGCATATTGTGTGATACCTTGCATGTTTTTTAAAACACCCAAAGCAAAAACACATGCATATGTATGCGTAGAAATGCATAGAAATAGGTCTGCAAGGATTATGTGCCACCCAGATGACAGAGGTTACTATGGAGAGGGGACTGAAATGTGGAGGTGACTGCAGAACAGGGTGGCCCAGGGAAGTCTTTATCTCAATTGTCCAACTATCTGACAAAGAGAATGTATGCATATAGCACTTGTATCATCAAAATTAATATTTGGAAAAGAAGCCAGAGAGTTATGTGCACATTGCAGCCTTTGCCGATAAAAGCAGAAAACCCAACACAACCTAAACATTCGCCTGAGAAGGACCAGCTAACAAATATGGGTGCCTCTGACACAAAGGACGTTGGGGGGGGGGGGAGGGACACATAGGAAAATACCCTCAAATTAAAGAGCAAGCTGCGAGACGATGCTTAGAGTATGATCTCATGTTCATAAAAGAAAGACAAGTTTTTATACACTTAGGAAATACCTATATACGCCAAGCCATTAACAGTCAGTGTGAGTCGAGTGGGAAGGCACAGAGATGTGCGTTCAGTCCTTGCTTTGAAGCCAGCTGAGTGGCCTTGGAGGTCACCCTGTGACTCGGAGCCCCTTAACTGTCCTTAAAAAGGGAGAACGGCAGATTCTGCCCCATGGGGCTGATGACCGAGTTGAAGGAGCAGTGAATGCAAAGGGCCCTAGCGGGCACGATCCAGCAGGCTCACTGTGATCAGTATCTGCGGTGTTTCATCTGGGAAGTGAGTTAGTGAGTTTCAGGCAAGGGAACAGGACACTTAAAAAACCCTTACACGATTCCACATGGCTAGGACTTTCAGAGTGAGCTTACCTCACTTTCATAGTTTAAAAAACTAATAAAAACTAAGAGGAGAAAACAACCCAGCTCAGCAGCTCCTGTGATGTACCCGCTCGACTGGGCACTCCAGCCAGGTGCTGTCCTGGCATGAAGTTCCTGCTTCTGGTCACTGTCAGCTCTCACCTTGAGAAGATTGCTTCCAATTCCAAGACTGTAATTATGGAGAAGAAGGTACAAGGAGCCAGGGCTCAGCGCACAGAGACCTCTCCCTGCTTCGGGCTCAGGACCAGGGGGACGGTCAAGAGGTGGGTGACAAGCGTTCTCCTGTCACCTGCCCGCATCTTGTGATTTAATATAGTTTGGACATTTCTCCTGCTGAGTGGCGGCTGGGGCTCCAACCGCCTGAAATCAGGCAGATAAAAACTGGAGCAAAGGGCGCCGAGACCTTGGCTCTCTGTCATTCTGCCAGAGACGAGCGGCACATAAAGCCGCTCAAGTCAATAAGGCGATGGATCCCAGGCTGAAGGGAAAAAGAGATGGAGAATTCCACGAAACAGAGCCTTCTCCGAGAGTCACATGGTTCTGTTGCTGTCCCTGTGGCAGATGGGTCTTCCGGTGGGGTGGGGGGTGCTGCATCCTGCTGGACAGAGGGGACCCAGCCATGGGCAGTGGCCTCTGAGCATCTGCTGTGTCCAGGCCAGCACAGTCTCCAGGGACACAGCAGCAACAGGCCAGGCGGGGCCCCTGCTCCATGAACAATCATCATGATAAACAAAAACAACTACTAAAATAATAATAATATCATCCTTCCTCAGTTGCCTATTTTCTGCCCAGCTCCAGGCTAAGTATTCCACGTGCATTTTTTTCTTCATTGACTCCTCCAAAACATCCTCTGATGTAGAATCTTATAGAAAAGGAAACTGGGACTCAGACAAGTTAAAATGTCACCCACTATGACATGTTTTCTAAAAGATAGTTGTAGGGGCGCCTGGGTGGCCCAGTCGGTTGGGCTTCCGACTCTTGGTTTCAACTCTTGGTTTTGGCTCAGGGTCATGACCTCAGGGTCGTGGGATCGAGCCCCACCTCGGGCTCCACGTTCAGCAGGGAGTCTGATCGAAATGCACTCTCTCCCTCTCCCTCTGCTCCTTCCCCATGGGTCTCTCCCTCCTCCAAAATAAATAAATAAATCTAAAAAAAAAAAAAAGTAGCTTTACAGTTTGAACCCAGACATCCTCTATCTCCAGAGCCTACACCCACTGTGCACTGACAGGGATGGCGTCCCTCACTCTCCCAAACCATGCTGGGGCCCAGGGGACCCAAGTGCTAGGCCCTGGAGAGCCCTGTGTGGCATCGGGTGAGTCCTGAAACCGTATACATCTAACTGAGTCACCTTGCCCCAGATACATACTGGAGTGAGTGTGGGGGTAAAGGTAGAGGGTCTTGCATTTTCTTATTCACCTACTACATGCTTGGCACCTTGCAGAGCTGGGGGGTGAGCAGAGAACACCCAGCAGGCCCTGCCATCAGGAGGCTACATTCTATAGGATACAGGGACTCTTGAGAAACCAGGCCATTACCCCCAGACAGCCAAGATAAAGCCAAGGGGCCACTGTTGCCTCCCTGCTCTCTCCGCTCCTGAGGCCATTGGTCACAGAGGCCTTTGTCAACACCCCCCGGGAGGGCGGGAGGACTTCCAGAGAAATGGGGGCAAAGCTGCCCGCCCCCCCCCGCCCCTGCCGGTGACGCTGCCCGGCCCTGGGCCCTCTGCCCTCCCTCGGTCCCTCCGAAGGGACAACTTCACAGCACTTCACTCTGAGGCCAAACATCATGTCGATTCAGATTTTGCCAAGTGGGGGCTGATGTTGCTGTGGGTTTTCTGTAATCTTTCTTCTTTCAACCACCTGCCTCCATATCACGTCAGCATGACCTAAATTCGAGGGGCAGCTCCCCTGCGGCCATCTCTCTCCTCTGCCCCCCCGGGCGGCTGCCCCGGTGAGCCCCCCGGAGCCCCGGCAGAGGAGCCAGAGAGAGGTCCCTCACCCCGCATCCTCCATGAACACACCGCCCGGCCCACACAGTGCTCCTGACCTTCCCCCTTCACCTCCCTTCCTCCTCCTGAAGGGTCCAGAAGCTCTGTCATAACAGGCAAGCCCCTGCTCCAATCTGGGCCTCAGTTTCCCCATCTATGGAGTGACGTCCAGACAGAAGAACCACCCAGACACACTCTTCATTACTCACTGTTCATCTCCAACTCCCCGACGTACAGTGGGACCCTCAGGGGGCAGGACGCGGTCCTTCATCCCCATGTCCCAGCCCAGGGTGGGCATGCAGTGGGACCCATGGCGTGTGGTTCCCAGCATGGACCTGGAGTCAGATGAGGCCTCAAGTCCCAGCCTTGCTCTTTGCCAGCTACGTGGCCTGGGCAAGTGGCAGCTGGGGTCTCCCTCCTCCATCAGGCTTGAGAACATCACCTCCTCCCAAGAGGTTTTTCTAGCCAACTGCCTTCTAGACATCTCCTCCTGGATGTCTAATGGGCATCCCAAACTTAATCCACACCCAATCCACCAGCAAGTCCCAGTGCTTTACCTTCAACAGTCCGCCACATTCCAACCACTTCTTGCCGCCACTGCCCCGCCAGGCAGCACCCCCATCTCTGCAGCTGCCCATGGGGTCCCCCTGCTCCACCTTCCCCACCCTCGAAGGCTCTGCTCTACCCCAAACCAGCAGCCAGGCACCTGGAACGGTCAGCAAGAGCTCATCACCCGTTGGCTCAAGCCCACTGGGGTGCTCAGGGGAAACTAGAGTGCCCACGTGCCCCCGCCCCACCTGGGCACCGGGCAGGCCAGTGACCACAGGTAAAAAGCACAGGGGTGCGACTGAGGGGCCTGAGCAGACGAGGGACTGTGTGCACCTGTGAGCAAGCAGATGTCTGTGCATAGATGGGTCTGCCGGGACACACGTGTCTGCAGCCAGGCGAGTGAGGAAGAGAGAGAGTGCAAATGGAGGGAGAACAGAGAGAGATTCGTCTCACTTAACCAGCCCATTCAGGTTTCTTGAGGGGCGTGTGTGTGCATGTGTGTCTTTGTCACAAGTGGGGACTCACTGTCCACCAGCCACCCAACCCACCTCATGGCCCACGCCTGCCCTTGCTTCTCTGAGATTTGTGCACCCCAGTTCCCTGTGGCGGGGGGGGTGTCCATGGCGGGTCCTCTAGTCAAGCAGGTGGGGCAAGGGAGGAAGTTCAGGGCCGCCAAATCACAGCCGCAGACCACCCTTGGTGCTCTGGGGCCCACAGCGACAGGTGTGGAGAGCAGTCAATGAGGTGAGTGCATTCAGTGGGGACAGGGCTATGGATTCCTAGTGTCTGCTTAGTGAGGAGCTGCTTTCATTATCTGCCATCTTTGCCTCATCTTGACAGCCCTGGGAGCAGCATTATGACCCCCAAGTCACAGGGGAGGCTCAGAGAACTGAGTCAGTGACGGAACTGGGACGTGAACCCAGGTCTTTGTGACTCCAGCGTCCGGGCTCTTGACACTGCCCGTCTGCTCTACTTCAGCCCCTTCTAGAGCCAGGAACCTCTGTTGATACCACTGGGTCAGGACTGACCCACGAGCAGCAGAGACTGTGGCCAGAGGAGATCTGGAAGAGAGAATCCAGGGGGATAGAGATGGATCTAGCCGGGCAGACAGCCCATTGCTGACTTCCATCTACAGAGGACGGGTAGGAGCAGAAACAGGTCAGAGCATGGGGGTAACCAGAGACCCCTTAGCCTGGTACTTGAGGACCTTCTTGACCTGGCCCTCCCTCTCCCCTAGTTGGCCTACTACCCTGGAACCTACCCGGTTCCTGTTTCCACTGTGCATTCTGTTCTTCTCAAAGATGCCTTTTTTCACCTTGTCCACCTGGCAAACTCCTATTGATCCAGCAAAACCCAGATTAGAGTCCTCCTCTTCTGGAGAGCCTCCCTGCCTTCTCCCACCCCTGGAGAGTAAATCTTCTCCTCTCTTCTGCTTCTGAAGTATATAGCTTCTCCACACGGGTCCTTTACAACTACACTGTGATTTCTTTCTTTGTGTGTCTCCCCCATCTGACGGGATAGCAGGACTAAAACTTCGGTGGGAGGCCAACAGGCATCCTCCAGGGTTTAGATCATCAGCCCACATAGTACTTCCTATCCATGAGAATTTGAGGGGGGTGTGGTTTAGGCGCGGGGCAGGGAGCTGCCAAGCTAGGGAGACACAGGGACTCAAACCAGGTCCCATTTCTCTCTGAGCCTCACTGCCAACACGTGGGCAGCTCTGGGATCTTGCGCACCCAGCCGCCTCGGCGCAGACACTGGCATGACCATCCCCACTGGGGCATCTCGAGCCACCCCCAAGAGACTTCTCCAGTAGAGGAGAAGAGAAGAGAGAATTGACTCATGAAGTAGCAGCCCCCGAGCACCTCCTGGGTGCCAGGCTCTGTGTTGGACGGCTCCCACATGCTCCTCATCAGAACTTGCCCGCCCCCTGCTGTCAAGTTTGGGCATCTCCAGTGAGGAATCTGGGACTTGGTGAGGATGAGGCTGTGACCACAGTCACCCCCTATTAAGCAACAGTGCCCACGTCCAACCCCGAAACTGCTCGAGAACGCTGGATTTTACTACATGTGGGGCATTCGGAGTCGTGGCACACAGTTGGACTTTTGACAAATCTCCGTTACATGAATTAGGTTTGAATTCTGGCGCTGGTGGCTTCAAGCTCTGTGACGTCCCTCTTGGCCCTCACTGCCCCCCTCTGCAACTCCGTCAAGCGTCGTCGCTTGCTCCCTGAGTCCCAAACATAAGACGCAGGAAAACCGACTCGGATTCTGGGAGACAAAAAGCCTGGGGTCGCAGAGAACGAGAGACACGCGGTCGGGAGGTGCCAGGTGGCCCCGCACCCCCCACACCGCCAGGGCTGGAGGGCTGCCTGTAACTCGGGGGCACGGGAGGCGCTCATCAGACACACAGCTCAGGTCGGGAGATGGGAGGCCTGACGAAGCTCCCCGCTCAGGTGCTCTGAAGGTGGGGACAGCGGGTGGTGGGAGCCCTGCAGAGGCGAGGTGGGAAAGAAGCGAGGCGGGAGGCAGGGAGAGGTGGGTGTCACGGTGCCCAGTGCTTTCATGTCATACCGCCAGCAATCCTGGGAGATGAGGATTGTCGTCCCCTTCCACAGATGAGGACACCGAGGCTCCGAGTGGCCGGGAGACATCCAAGCCCCACAGCCAGTGAGGGGGCAGAGCGGGGCACAGAGCATCTCTCTGAGAGCTGACGGAGGCGGGCCCTGTGCCAGGTCCTGTGCCCCCCACGGGGACAGAGACACTGTCTCGGCCCCCCAGGCCCCCAGGCCCATGGGGACCAGACGATGACCATGCAGTGGGACCTGATGGGGCAGCACCGTCCAAGCGAGTCCAAGGGGGGCCCCCACCCAGTCTGCCGACACTGGGGCTTGGGGGTGGGCAGCAGATAAACCTGCCCTGAGAAGGAAGGAGAGGATCAAGGGGGAGGGGGGGGACATGTTCAGGTGGAAGCAACCATCAGTTCAAAGGCTTCCCCGGATGAGCAGCTTTCATTCCTTCCCTAGGAAAGAGGTGCTCTTAACTGGATTATAATTCTGCTGACACAGTGTGAGGGCCCCCAGACCCACGTCCCCCCTCCCTAGGCTGCGCCTTCCCCTTCCTCTCTTACCCCCCAAGGCAAAGGCAGCGCCTGGAGCCCCCGAGCAAGACCTGCCGTGTGTCCCTGGGGAGGCCACTTGCCCTCTCTGGGCCTCAGTTTCCCCATCAGTGAAGTGAGGAGCTTGGACAGGGAAGAAGGCCACCCTCAATGAGCCCTACTGTGTGCGGGGCCCTGACCTCCCGCCCTCCCGGAGCCCAGTGCACCAGGATTACTCGTGCTCCCTCATGAGTCCTGAAGCACAGACCCCTGCCCCGCTCCTCCCCTGCCCCCACGCAACATCGGGCGTCGCCAGGCAGGACAGCTGTCCTCCACGTCACAGGCAACACTGCTCTAGGACCTGCTGTGGCTCCTGCTGACGGCTGCCTTGAACCATCATGACTCCCTACTTGGCAGCTTTACCACCCACCACCTCTCCCATCCCTGCCCTCCAGGAAGCTCCAGACAAAGTGGGTCCTCACGGGGCTCCCAGCACCCTCACCCACCCCCACCCTGCCAGGGCTTTGCTCCAGCTGTATCCCCTCCTCCCTCTGAGGAACTCCTATGCATCCTTCAAAGCCCAGAATTCATCTCCTTGGTGAAAGCTTTTCCAGACAGAACTAATCGCTCCTTCAGCTCCGCCCTAGACAGCTAGTAGAGAACCTGCTCTGAGCCCGAACACGTGCCAGGCTCTGTCCTCACCCGTTACCTGGGCCATCTCACTTTATCCTCACCACCACCCTGTGAGGTAGAGATCATTGTCATCTCTGCTGTACAGATGAGGAAACAGGCTCAGAGAGGTGGTGCTACTTGCCTGAGGCCACACAGCCAAGAAACAGGGGAGCCCCTATCTCTCCACTTATGTGATGATTCATATCCCCAGTTGTCTCCCCAAGTGGCTGGTGAGCAACTCAAGCAGGAATCGCTAAGTCTTCCTTGTATCCCCAGAACTTAAAATAGCAGGGCAGGGCAGCAACAATGAAGGTGTGTTCGATGAAGGCATCTGTCAGTGGATTCCCACCTCCCAGCCTACGCCCCCCACCTGGATTTCCACCTCCTGGCCTTCGCCCCCCCCAGATTCCCACCTCCCGGCCTTCGCCCCCCTACCTGGATTCCCACCTCCCAGCCTTCGCCCCCCACCTGGATTCCCAC